>NW_012267237.1:12704217-12750570 GCF_000151885.1 Dipodomys ordii | reverse complement strand
AAAAAAAAAAAAAAAAAAGAATGTTGAATATATCTTTGTGTTCTTAATAACTATTTTTCTCAGAAAGCTAGCTGATGAATTTGCTTGTAATTAATTGATTAGATTGTTAAACATTTGCTCCTTGTTTGAGCTCTTTGTATATCCTGAATAGTAACCATTTCTCCGTTGAATGGCTAGTGAAGACTTTTCTCCCTTTTCTAGGCTGTTATTTGATTCTAGAATTTGTTGCTTTTGAACTGCAGAAACATTTAATTTGATAAAATTCCTTTTGTCCATTCTTGCTCTTTTTTCTTGGAAAATGGACTTGTAATCCAGAAATAAATAAGCATGACTATATCCTTCAGAAATTTCTCTGTGTGTGCCCATATTAAGCTCACCGCTTGAAGCCTTGCATTAAAAAATAAATCTATTTGGTATTAATTTTAATTTGTTTCTTCTATTCTTCTCTGTTGGTCTTCATTTCTGTCTTTGTGCCAGGCTATTTCTGTTTCTATTTTGTATAGCAAATTTAAAGTCCATTGTTGTAATATCTCCAGTATGCTCTTCTTAATGCCAAAGGATTGATTTTGCTATTCTGATTCTTTCATGCTTCCATATGAATTTCTTTATTGGACTTCTATTTCTGCACTAAAAGGGCTTTTGGTCTATGATGATATTGCATTCATCTATAAATTTCTATTGGTGATGTAGACATTCATGTAATATTTATGCAAAAATCTTTATAATTATTTTGATTTGTTGCAGCTTATAGATTTTTTAATTGGTTGATACCATCTATGTTAACTTTATACATTTCAACAAGCTTTTTCATTTTATTGAATATATTTCAAAGTATACCTTAATGATTACCTTTATTTCATTGATATCTACTCTTCATCTCAATGTTATCAACTTAAGGCATTTTATTTATTTATTTTGGTTAGTTTGACTAAGGGTTTATGGATCTTGTGTACTTTTTCTAAAGTGCACCCCACTGTTTCATTTACTTTATTTTTTAGAGATATTTTAATATGTGGCCTTTTCTGTCTTTGAGATTTCCTCACCTTCTTCAGTGATAGGATTACAGATAGGATCCACTAAACCTAGTGATGCATACCATATTCTGGTATTTACAGTAATTTCTGCACTAGTATTTATAAATTATTTCCATGTAACTATTTATGATTGGTCTTGGTTTTGTAAGACCTTAGGCTATAATATTAGAGTATTTCATATCTTATCATTTAGAATTATATTTATTGTACCAAAAGGATTTAAGTTGTATTTTAATTTTTATTTAATTCTGGAATATTTTAAATTTATCACCATTTATTTCCACTTACCAGTTTTGTTCAGTGCTATTATTTGATATCATATGCTATTAAGGTTTCTGTAATTCCCCATGCTATTTATTTCAATTTTACTGAAGTGTGATGAGAGGAGATACAAGAAGTTATTGGAATCCTTATTACTTGCTCAGAGTTGATTTTGGTCTATAATTTGATCTGTTTTTAAAACATTCCAGGAGCTAATGAAAAAGAACATAAATTCTTTTTTTTTTCTTTTTTTTGGTCGGTCGCGGGGTACTCTGGGCCTGGGCGCTGACCCTCAGCTCTTCAGCTCAAGGCTAGCGCTCTACCACTTAAGCTACAGCGCCACTTCCGGTTTTTTTGGTGGTTTTATTGGAGATAGGAGTCTCATGGTCTCTCCTGCCTGGGCTGGCTTTGAACTGCGATCCTCAGATCTCAGCCTCCTGAGTAGCTAGGATTACAGGCGTGAGCTACCAGCGTCCGGCAAAAAACAAACGTAAATTCTGTAGCTGTTATAGGAAATGTTCCATGAAGCTTTTTTTGTCCATTTGATCTATGGAACAGTTTAACTCTACAGAGTGTTGATTTTCTATGTCAGGATTATCTATCTATGGGTGAGAATAAAGAAGTCACTCACTATTATTGTATCTGGATCTCTTCTTTTACTTGCATCTAATAGTGTTTGTTTTATAAAATTGAATATAAATGTATAAATGCTCTGTATCCTAGGTGATCTCTTCCGTTATTAAGGTAGGGTAACTTTTTGGTGTGAAGTCCACTGTGTTAGATATGAATCTAGCTCCTGATTATGTTCAGCTTCTCCTCATTTGTCAAAGCATTTTCCTTCTATTTACCCTCATTGTTATGTGTCTTTGCCTCTATTATTTTTACAGACAGCAAAAAGAGGTACTTTCTATGTAAATCGAACTAGTCTGAGTCTTTAATTTGGAAAATGTTAATAGCTAACATAAAAAGTGACTCTTAATTTCAGTATGCTTACAGTTAATTTGAATACTGTTGAACATGCAGAATTCATGTCTAATTTCTTCACTTTTTATAGAATTAGTTCTCATTTCAGGTCTGACTTTCTTTCACATGTGTGTGTGGGATTAATTTAATTGTCTTCTGATATGGTAAGCCAATATCTCTCGCAATTCAGAGTTGCTTTTAGTTGTGCATATCTTAGAAGGACTTTTTTCTCCATCAACTATAGTGTATAACTTTGCTGGAAATGTTAATATTTGTTGGCAGCTATTTCCTCTCTAATTTTGAAATATACAACTATATGGTTTCTTATCTTTTAGATTTTCTGAAGAGAAATCTCTGGAAAATCTTATGAGTTTTCCATTGTAATAAGGTAATGGTTTACTCTTGAAGCATTTTCAGAATATGTTCTTTTCTCTGTTACTGAAAATTTCACTATAAGAAGGAGTGGAGAATTCTTTATCCTTTTTATTCAATATGCTTCTTGTATTTTTATACCCATGCTTTTCAATAGACTGGAGACATTTTCAGCTGCAATTAGAATGAACATGTTTTATATAGTGAATGTCTTTTCTTTTGGATTTTGTCCCTCTATATGTTCCAGAGCTCCTGAAACTTGTAACTCTTTATTATTCTAAATGTAAAATATATATTTTACAATTTCTCTTCTTATTACCTAAAGTTAGGAAACTTCTCCATAACCCGAATGTTCTGGGATACAAATCCAGCATATTACCTATTCTTAATTCAAATCCAAATATTCTATGTCTAACTTCATATAAAATATTGCATGTTAAAGTTAAAAATCAGCACACGTATACCTTATGAATATTGTGAAGTTGACAATAACAATTCTCATCCCGACATATTCTTCCTTCAATATTCCCTCTGTGTATGCTGCTCCTTAAAATGTTTCTTTGATGGTAATGATTTAAAACTTTAATATTTTATTAAAATGTGCTCCATTTTTTGGAGATTTCTTATTGCTCTGATAACTTCACATTTTTAATTTCAACTGTATATGTACCTATAGCTCCACAAATGCAAACATAAATAGATTGACATATGTGTGTGCATTTAGGTTGGTTTATATTTACTCCTCCAATTTCACATTTTTGCTCAGTGATAAAAGCTTCTTGTTCATATTCAGTGAGCCTTTTGCCAAGTACATTTTTTGCAGTTCCCATGAAGTACAGAATATTCCTGTCAAGAGCTCACATGTCTGCTGTGCTGTCTTTCTACATGAAGTACTCTCTGCTTCCTGAATCCTCATTTCTTTATAAGGGTAAAAGCTTTAACTGGGAAAACTAAATGAAATGTCTCTATGTCATCAAGCTTTAGATCAAAAACTTAAAATTGCAATAGAAATACATTCTGCCTCGGGTTTCTAATCTTTTTGCAATCAATATCTTGATCAAAAACTAAAAGAGTGTAAGTCATAACAATAAATGTGAGTTAATTATGCCACTGTATGCTATCAGGTTAATCTATCTATCATTATTCTCTTGTCTGTTACCCTTCTTTAGTGGGGCAGTTATGAATTTCCTAAACATATTTAGCTTATACGTTTTCCTTAGATAAAATATTACTGAACAGAGATAATTTTAAATTAATTATGTTTGGTTAATTTTCATTATTTAAATATTTTTATTGTAAAGACACTGTACAGAAGGGTTACAGTTACATGAGTAAGGTAATGAGGACATTTCCTATCGAGCATTGTTACCCCTCCTTCGTTAATGTTAGACTTTCTGAAAGAATACCCCATAATGGACATTACCACAACAACACATAATGTAAATTTTCCTGTGAGCCTGTACAAAATAAACAGTATACATAGTATGTATGTATATAAATATATATTTGTGAGTATATGTGTACCTTATGTCTCTCATATATATGTGTATATATATGAGAATATATATGTATATATACATACATATATATATATATATATATATAAAATGTTCATTCAACAGTGTAAAAACTCCTTTCCAATTTCTCATTTAATTATATAATGTTTTTTCATTCAACAATTCAATCCCATTCATTTGTGGATATATATATTTTTCTGAGTTTCCTACTACAATTGAATATTGAAAAACTAATTCACATTCTATTGTACTAATTTAGAAATGTGCCATCAAGAAAATTCACTGCATTAAATTGTGAACATCCTAACTATACATACATAAAAGAATTTCCCAATGTCAATAATAACACTTACCATGCCAGGCTCTGGCAGCTCATGCCTGTAATCCAGGCTACTCAGGAGGCTAAGATCTGAGGATCTCGGTTCAAAGCCAGCCTAGGCAGGAAATGCCATGAGACTTGTATCTCCAATAAAGCACTAGAAAACTGGAAGTGGTGCTGTGGCTCAACCAGTAGAGCACTCTCCTTGAGCTAAAGAGCACAGGGAAAGTGCCCAGGCCCAGAGTTCAAGGCCCATGACTGACAAAAAATTACAATAATAATAATAATACAGACTGATATAAAAAAGATCTTTTAATCTAATTAACAATTTTTAGAGTAAAGTAATTAACTCAAAGGGCCTCACTGAGTTCTTTGGGAATCTGACTCTTAAATGGAGTTGAAATTTGAGGATTTTATTAAAGCCTGATCACCATTTATACTCCAAAGTAAATGGAAAGAAAAGATTGGACTGATGGACAAACAGAACTAATACACAGCTCTAATGCCTCTTACTGTCATAAGAAAATGCTGAAATTAATCTTGGTATTCAGTACTCTCTGCAACAGGTGGGAAATTCCCTGACTTGTGTAAGCTAACTTCAGTGAGCTAATGTTTCTGTGTTGTTCAGTTATCTTGGGTCACCTGAAAATCTGTAGGAAACACATCTTTCCACCAGAGGATTTGCTCAGCATATTGCATGTGTGAACTCTGAGTAGACATTGTGTAATGATTATTAATAATGATAATTAATAATGCTCTCAAGGACATCAACACCAAGTTTAGGTGAATTGGTAAAGATATAATGTGACACCGTAATTGTGAGCAAGAGAGCAATGATGCTGGAATGTAGACACGCTCTGGAGAACTTACATTCTAGGACTCCTGTTTTGTTTTTTTTTAAGTTATTTGTTATTATGGAAGTGATTTCCCCTAGAAAGTAAGGCATTAACTACTTTCTCTCTTTAAAATCATGTGGGTTGATTTAAATGTATCCTGCCTACATTTAAAACAGTACATCTCAGTTAAAAAGCACATAAGTGGTTTAACTACTTTTTAATTATACCTTCCACATGACATGATGTGTTACTATACAATAAGAACTTTATATGATAGCTAAGCTTTTAAAGGTTATTAGATTCATCTAAGTATTTCTATAGAATATTATGCATGCTCATAGCCCTAGACATTTTTGGAGCATGAACATCACCTGACCGGTGAGCTAGCCATCTATGCAGGTCTGCTCCTGTCACTGTAATCAAAGTGCAGGCATGTAGAAGTTCCCAAGTACATACCATAATGTTTAGAATGTACTGGCTTGGGGCTATTTGGGTCCTTGGATTGTTTTAACCGCTGGGGCTCGGGGTTTATCTACAGAGTATTTATTGCTCTCTCTCGCCTTTGTCTTCTAACTCCTTCCCCCACCTGTAATGTGGCTCTGTTTCTTTCTTTCTTTCCTTTTAATGCAGCTCCTCAATTTCAGCACCACAAGTAGCTCTTCTCAGCCCTTGTCCCTTGTGTTCCCTTGTCCATCCCATAAGCTGACAATGGAAAGATCACACACATCCATTGTATCCATGAAGGGAAATGTGTCTCTTGCGTGGCAGCCTCACTAAGTGCATTTTGTCTTGCTTGTGTCTGTCATAGATAACACAGCCAGCATTCTGACAAGGCGGAGGAGATTTAGTCGAAGTGTTCAGGATGTGTATTATCTGCCCGTTACGGTCTCTGACGGTGGAATCCCCTCTCTCAGCAGCAGCAGCACCCTCACCATCACGGTCTGTGCCTGCGAGAGAGACGGGCGCGTGCGGACCTGCCGTGCAGAAGCCTTCCTGTCGTCGGCTGGCTTGAGCACAGGAGCCCTAATTGCTATCCTTCTCTGTGTGCTCATTCTCCTTGGTAAGTTCGAACCTTGTGTTCCATACGCTGGCAAAGTCCTGAACCAGAAAGGGCACTGATCACTGATCGGTGTGTTAGAAATGCCTGGTGCATGAGACATCGCGTTCCACGACTGCCTTCGAGCTTGTATGATACTCCATCAAGACGTCCTCGAATTTACAGGGGATAGGAGCACTGAGCTCACGGGGATCTGGATGGAGGCTGACATAGTGAAGAATAAGTTTTAGGGGAAAAAATAATGTATCTCTAATCCCATCTTGGAAACAATGTTACATTTTGTTTCCATGAATGTAAATGATGAAACAAAGGCTGAGTAGGACCCCCTTCCTTAGATGAGATTACATCAAATCAGCTGGTTGTGGTGCCATAGGATCATTAGGAGTAGAGATGGAATGCACACGGGGAACATCGTAGAAACAATATTGTACATTGGGAGTTTACTGAGTGTAGGCATTACATGATCGATATACAAACAGACATAGACACAGACATATTCATACACACACCCATATACACATGAAGTGACAATGGAAATGCTTGTTTAACTATTGTAAGGACTTCTCTGCACATTAGTATCTGTTTACACTATGTATGCACATATCTACATCATCTATATCTATATCTACATCATCTATAACATCAATATATACATATACCTATTAAAATATATCTGCAACCAAATCTAAATGAATATTCTATATTTTTTCAAAATATCAATCATAAATTTCAGCTAAGGTTATTTTGTTGTTGTTTTGTTTTATTTCTGGTCTTGAGGCTTGAACTCAGGCTGGCTAACCACACACAATCTTCACATCTCAGACTCCTGAGTAGCTAGGATTACAGGCATGAGCTGCAGGTACCCGGCACTAAGTTTTAATATATTGACTGTAAACCACTTTAGACAGTTATATTAAGTTTTATTTAATTTCATTAATGGAATTTTATTAAGTTTGATAATTTAATTACATTTTCTTTGTTCAAAAACTTTGTCTTATTTAAAGTGATTTGTTTTAGTAGTGTAAATGAAACAATATTCATAGTCAAACATATTACTATAAATCTTTAAATAAACATATAGAACAAAATATATTTTTAAAAAGCAGAAAGAAAAAGAAGATACCAATTTCAGGCCTTACTCTATGAAAGACAGATATAATCACTTCATTTTCATAGTATGTAGAAAGTACTTTCTTACGTTTCCTGTGTGTTCTAGCTCTTCTTACTTTCTCTTAGAAGGCATACCACTTACTATTTTTCTAAGTACTTTGAGATCATAAAGAGAAAACATTTGTTGTGAAGTGAATATTTATTTGCATGGAACGTATCTGTTTTGTCCCTGGGAAAAAGGCAAGCAGGTGTGTAGACGGAATGCACATTAAGTTGGAAAAGAGCTGAAGAATTAAATGGAGATGAGTCCATATATGCTTTTATTGGATGCACAAAGTTTGGAGTCTTTGATCTGAACATGTAAAGAAAAGTTTAAAACAAAAGTCCAATCATACATTGTTTAATGCAAAAGTGTTCATTTATGAATAAATTTGAGAACAGACTTCATAATGCCAAGAGATAACAGGTAAAACTGTTAAGAAGTTGTCAAGTATCTCATATATATTATGATTTGGAAGATTGTATTGTGAGACAGACCAAGAGAAATGAGGAACATCAAAATGTTTTATATTCAAGTGACCTTTCATAACTTAGATGCATAGATGAATTAGAACACTCTCTAAGAAAATCAATCATCTCTTATTCAGAGTAGACTGATTTTCCTTGAGCTAGCGACCTTCAAAACATGTTAAACACATATAATTAAATCAGACTATGGGGAGACACCAAATGCAGAGTAAGCTGTGCAATAGTCCTCTAAGGCAAATCAGGTGAAATTGAGCAAAACAGCAAGGAAATCAGAAAGAGAAAAATTAGTAGAGTGCCACAAACATTGAGGGAAAATTGAGGTGTCAGAAACAGAACACTATATGGCACAAGTACATTGATCTCATAATCAGTATCAAAGGCTGTTTGAGATGAAATTAATCATTAACATGAATAATTATGACTATCAGGGTGGAATGTGGAGTTTTTGTGTATCACAGAAAATGATGTTTCATCACAGTAGACTCTTCTTGTGGATACACAATACAGAAGCTATCAAGAGTATCGTATATTTGAAATCCTTTTATGTCTTTATGCCCCTATCAATACTAACATATTTTAGCTTATGCTTTTGAAAAGTTGAGGAGAAAGCAAAATTATATAATAACAAAAAAAGAAACTTCTAGAACCCTCTCACATTCCTGGCTGACATGAGAGTCTCATTGATTTTCATAGATTTGTTTCCAGAATGATTACTCTAAAAGAGAGCTCATTTAGAGAAAATGTGTTATTTTCAATCTCATTTGCTTTTACCATCATAAAACTCTGTAGATAAAAATTATAAATGAAAAAATTTAATGTTACATGTT
This sequence comes from Dipodomys ordii, assembly GCF_000151885.1. Taxonomy (NCBI): domain Eukaryota; kingdom Metazoa; phylum Chordata; class Mammalia; order Rodentia; family Heteromyidae; genus Dipodomys; species Dipodomys ordii. Next base: position 12,741,746 of record NW_012267237.1, on the reverse strand, counting down.
AATATACCCTGCATAAAAGGATAATTTATTATTTCTTGAAAATAATGTAGTCTACCAATTGACTTTCATGAACTTGTTTTTAGACTTCTAGGGTAGTTAACCAGGCATTTAAAATATATACTATGCTTCAGGCTAAGGAAGGTAGCCATTTAATATATGTACTTGTATCTAATCAAATATTATATTTAGTATCCCATAAACATTGCATAATTCTCATTGTCAGGTTTAAATCATCACTAATTATCTTTTAATTTATAGCTTTCATGGCATTATAAACATTTTATTGTTATTCTGAAAATAACTGGCTAACAGATTCAGAACGTAATCATCTGTAATTATAAATTAATGTTAAAGTTAATTTTTGAGCTTATAATTTTCATGGAAAATATCAATAATAATTTTGAGTAACAATGTTTAATGTAGAGCTTATCATTTAAAACTGATATGCAACTTTAATCACTATATGAATTGTGAAATTAGCATTTTAATATTGAATGTTATTTTAACTATTAGCTTTATATTCATAAAAATGACAGGGTTTGTATAAAACCAGCCCTAATTTTAACAATGATTATCTGTGATTTCAGGTAACTGAATATATAACTCTCCCATCATATTTCTGAATCTGTGAAAAATGTTTCATATAAAGTCATTATGTTGAAAATGAACTTTTTAACTTTGGTGGGGTGGAGGGTTGGATGGAGGGGGGGGAGGGGGAGGATGGGAAGGGATGGGAAGGGGAAACAAAGGAGGAGGCTACAATCTTGCCCATGTAATTGTAACCCCTCTGTACAGTATTTTCACAATAAAACAAAAAGTAGAGCTATGGCTCAAATGGCTGAACTCTAGCTTTGAGCACAAAAGCTCAGGGACAGTGCCAAGCAAAAAAAAAAAAGATATTAAAGTTTTCTGTCAAATTTTACATTGTTTATTTTTGTTTTATTATAAATTACATTTTATTTAGCAATTTTCAATGTGGCTACATTCAATCTATCTGTTTATATATCATTCATCCAAAGACTATACTTTTAGACAGCCCAAGATTTTGTGACTCAGGTCAGGTTACTTTTGTGTAGAGTACCTTTCCTAGACCTATTTCATTTGATGAACAGGAGAGGTATTTAGGGTTTTCTGAAAGAGTAGTACAAGGAGATAGCTCTTTCCTTCTCAAGGACCTGACATTATGTACCCAATCCTGTTTGATCCTTTGCCAGTGGGACCAGAGCAGCTGTCTGAGAAAGTTTTATCCAGACTAGACATCAGAAGTTATAGGTTATGAATGAAAGTCTCTGAAGCCATAGGTTCTGAATTAGAACACTGCCATACTCATGTCTCCAAACTTCATTCTGTTGACTTAGTTAATGACTGCATCTGGAATTCTCCCTAGTCATAGAAACACAGTCTTAGAGCAGAGGGCAGTGGATGTGAAAAGAGAAATGTAATGGACTGGGAGAGAGTAGAGAAATGTCAGTCTGCTTATTTGCTAGGTCATCCCTAAAGTATCTTCAAAAACCTAACATTTCCATGAAAGCTTCCATGGGCAGATGCAATGTAACAGGATAACCAAAATAATTTTTCTGACTTGAAAAATCTTCCAATCTAGCACATTTTATATCAAAATATGGTGATATAAAAAGATTCAACTGTCATTTAAAGTTAAAAAGAAGACTCTTCAATACAAATAATTTGAAAATACATTATGTGTTATGACTTCGATTATATGAGGTTCCAAGTTATGAAACTGAAATTCCCATAGTATTTGTAGCAGGGGAATGACCATATATCTATTGTATATCGTAAGAATATTATCATACAGTCATTCTCTCAAGACACTATGTTAGAATTTAATTTTACAACTTGGGGGAGGGGTATGGGGAAGGGAAAGTGGGAGAAAAATGAAGGAGGGAGTAACAATATTCAGCAAGAAATGTACTCACTATCTTATGAAACTGTAACCCCACTGTATATCAGCTTCACAATACAATAAAATTAAATTTAAAAATTATATAATAAAAGGAAAAGTAAATGAAGTACAATATACTTATTTAAACATCTAATATAACATACAATGAAAATTCTGTCCAAAATTGAATATTAGAGAAGAAAAAGTATTTGCCAAATCAGAATGGAACATTTGTCTTAGAATAAAGATTTCTTAAAAGTACTAACAATTATTAAATTTTCAATCCAGAAAGTATACAAATAAGTTACCTAAGAATGTACCCCAAGTCCTAGAAAAGTTAGAGGGTAGGGGCTGGGGGGGAGATGGAAAGGGATGGGAAGGAGAAACAAAGGAGGAGGCAACAATGCTTGATAAGAAATGTACTCATTATCTTGCCCATGTAATTGTAACCCCTTTATATGGTATTTTCACAATAAAAAAAAGAAATGATAAGGCTAAGTTGCCATTAAAACAAAACAAAACAAAACTCCAAATTAACAGGCACAAAACTATAATAAAGATCATGTTAGAAATGAATAATATGGAGGCAAAAAACAATACAGAATTAATAATAGAAAAAATTTTAATACATAATAATTATCCTTACTTCTTTTCATTTGATACACTTTGATATTGAGATTGGGAAAATATTTAGTTCAGCTAACAAATATTTAAAAAATATTTTCAGGAATTATTAGGAAGTTTTTGGTATTAGTAAAATAGGATTGATAGTTAAAATATTTATAATTGATTTTCTTAGCAGGGTTCTTACTTTCATGAGGAATCAGATAACACAAATATCACACTATCACTTTCCCACAGATTTATTTTTCATTAATTCAAAAGAGAAATATTTGTGGCACATCTCCTTTAAACCATCTGTTCCAGAAGTCCTTGATAACAACAATTTGTGGAATTCTTCATATCCATGATTTATCATTTTTCTCTTAATTTGAATTTGCTTTTAACTACAAAGACCAGAATCTATGTGTGTCCTGATAACTTGATATCATGATGTCTGCTACTTCCCTTTACTCCTAGATTTTATATTTTGTATGTTGGCCCTTACATTAAAAAATGTTTACATTATTAAGAAATAACTATATATGGAAAGGAGACATTTCTTTTTACTCAATGCTCCAATTAGTAACTGTATTTTAAATTAAAATATAGCCAGAATATTTTCTTACCTTTTGGAGAATAAGCATATGTATGCCATCATATTAAAAACAGCATTGATCTTCTGATTTCATAAGAGCACTGGATAATTGTAGTACTGCAATATTCCACAAATGTTGGGGCAGGATGGACATCAGTTCCATACTTTTCTTCTATGTGTGTTGATATAAATTCTCTTCACATCAACAACCAATCATTTGAACATATAAGAAAAAATAACAATTTATTTTAAAACATGAGAAATCTTAATCTAGTGAATTAGATAATGAGTTGAGATAGACTGTTCAATTCTCATTTAATCATAAACATGGACAGAGACTCACAGCATAAAGGAAGTCTGGATCTCTGAACACAAGGAAGTGAATGGAAGTTATTATTAAGGTCTTTGAATTAGAAGCCAAAGGTGAATTGATACTGAAAGAAAGACAGAGTGAAGTACCCAAAAATGAGTATGCTTTCATTATCCTTGCTTTTATTACACTTGGTAAAGTGTAATAAAGGCCATCTTTTAGCTTTTACCCATTCCAAATAAAATTAACAATGTTTTATTAAAGAATACATGTAAAACAATTTGCTAGATAAAATGTGGTATGACCATATGAATGTGAATTTTATACAAACAAATCTGCATGTAGATAAATATTTCTACAGGTGGCATACATATGGAATGTGAAACAATACTAAAGTTTGTATGGAATAATTCTTTCTATTTGATAGTAAGTAGTTTAGTATCTAAAATAATATGATTTAAACATAAAACAAAACACCCAGAGCTCATTTTTGTCATCTATCTGTTGGCTTTAACATTATTGATAATAATAACTAATTCATCATTGACTGCAGTAAAACTTGACTTATCATTCCATTATCTATATACTTATCAATCTGTCTTTCTTTATCTGTTTATCTATGTAATTGACTAAGCATCTAATTGTATTGATATTATATAATATATATTCTATAAAGTGGAACATGTTAATAAAAACACAATCACCTCTGTTATAAGAAATCAGATACAATCTCATTTCTTCAAACCTGCCATCACTTCCATTTTTCCACCTTAGTTTTAAGTGTAAATTCTAGGATACCTCTGCCCCTTTATTTCTAATTAAAGAAAGACACTCTGTAGTTTAAATACTCTGTAGTTTAAATACTTTATTTACATGAAGAGCATTGAAAAACTGAAAAATTCCTGTGAATCCTGAATTTTCTACCAGAACTTAATATTGATGGTTAGATAGTCAAATGCAATAATTTGTGTGTGATAGTGTTTTTCAGAAAGACAATTCACCAAATAGAAAACCACATGCAAAATCCTTACTTTAACTTTCTAAGAAGCCCCAAGAATTTCCAATTAATTTTTATTTTTATTTTATTTTTTGCTGGTCTGGGGCTTGAAGTCAGGCCCTCAGCCTCTTTGTGCATAAGGCTAGCACTCTACCCCTTGAGCTGCAGCACAACTTCTGGCTTTTTGGGGTTTTTTTTGAGTAGTTTCATAGGATATAGGAGTCTCATGACATTTCTGCCTGGGTTGGCTTTTTTTTAAATTTTTTTTGGTTAGTCATGGGATTTTTAATCAAGATTTGGGCACTAACCCTGAGCCCATTTGCTCAAAGCTTATATTCTATCATTTTGATCCTCAATGTTACTTTTGGTCATTCTGGGGCTGGCTTTGAACTGAGATCCTCAGATCTCAGACTCCTCTGTAGCTGGAATTACAGGCATGAGCCACCAATGCCCAGCCCCCTTTCCAATTATAAAGAAATTTGTTATACCAGTCTTTCTCATGTGCACCTAAAATGATTGTGCATCTGTAACTAAACCAAGACATCATTTTGGTTTTCCGGCAACATAGCATGCAGCCTTTCCATTCACCTTTTCCTTCACATTAAACACTGAAAAGTTATGGTGTAATGTAAGTCAAGAAATCTCTGCTTAGAAAAACGATAGTATCATGGTTTTCTGCAGAACACTTTTCACAGGATTTCATTGGGGGCAATAATTCATATATATATATATGCATATATATACACATACATATATACATACATATATACATACATACATACAGACAGACAGACATATATATGTAAATTCTGAGTCACCAACGTTCCTTGGTGGTGTTGAGCTAATGCAGGGAGAACCTGGTGTGGAAAGTGGGTGGTGACAGAGAATGGAACTTGCAGATGTCCAGTCTATAAGAACGTTATGGAAGCATCCCTAACTCTTTCTCTTTTGTCTTTCCCCCTCCAGCAATTGTAGTGCTTTTTATCACCCTGAGGCGCAGCAAGAAAGAGCCCCTGATCATCTCGGAGGAGGACGTGCGGGAGAACGTGGTCACCTACGACGACGAGGGCGGCGGCGAGGAGGACACCGAGGCCTTCGACATCACGGCCTTGAGGAACCCTTCTGCGGCCGAGGAGCTCAGGTACCGGCGGGACATCCAGCCCGAGGTGAAGCTGGCTCCCCGGCCCCGGGCACTGTCCACTCCGGACAGCATCGACGTTCAGGAATTTCTTAGGCAAAGACTGGCCGAAGCAGACCTGGACCCCAGCGTGCCCCCGTACGACTCCCTGCAGACGTATGCCTACGAGGGGCAGCGGTCAGAGGCTGGCTCCATCAGCTCCCTGGACTCGGCCACGACGCAATCCGATCAGGATTATCACTACCTTGGAGACTGGGGGCCCGAATTTAAGAAGCTAGCAGAACTCTATGGAGAAATAGAATCTGAAAGAACAACTTAGCCGGGGAGGGGAGGGAGGGCGTGGATGGTTACCACTGGGAGCAGGTGCTGTCTGAGAGAGTGGAGACCCGACCTCAGCCATGACCAGGAGGAAGACGCAGAATTAGACCCGGGACCCCAGCAAGCTGTGCGCAGCTCCTGTAGAAACAAGTGCCCTTTTGATGATCAACACTGGGGGATTTCATTGAGAGAAAGTCAACTATATAGAGAAAGAAAAGTACAGAGGGAAAAAAAAAAGCTATTGTTCCTTGTGTATATTTTCAATTGCTCAATAAAGTCTGTGGTCCTGTTTAATTAAGAATCCCTGAAAGTAAGCCACACAATGATTATTTCTTTCCACTCTTTGTCCTTTCCTCCTCAAGTATAACTGAACAGAGGGACTTACACATCGCTGACAGCCATGACTTCCAGGGTAGGGTACACTGCTGAAGGAAACTGGTGAAGGTGATCGTGGCCTCTTTTCCTCCACTTCTGGGTGGACCTTGGAGCCCTCCCCTGCACTCCGTCTTTCTGACAGATCTCGTTACCCTGGTCCTGTGTTTCAAGTCCATGAGGTATTCCCACCCCACCAGGCTACTCTGTCAAGGAACTCTACCCGCCACTTCCCTGTGCCCTCCCCGCTTCTTTTCTCCATACACAGCTGATGGAGCATGGGGATTTGCTGCCTGAACTATAATGTATGCAATTCTGGTGCACAGTGCTGCACTGTTCTGAGCAAGAGACAAATGGCTCTGCCCTGCCCAGTTTTCCTTATTTGAATAGGAGTTCCCCCCTCCTTTCCTTTTCTTTTCCTTTTCTTTATTTTTTTTAAAGAAATAGAAGGAATGGTTGAAGATATACTCCAATAATTTGTCAGGGACATTTCTAATTTAAACAAATAATAATAATAATTTCTAATTTAAACAAATAATTATGAATCGTATGCCAGACAGGAAACACTGGAGCATTTTGTACATGTTTAGTGTCTTCACAACAGTCACATGGATCGTTCCTCAGGCTAAAATCAGTTGTGAAAAAATTGTGTTATGTTTCAAGGCTAATTCACTGCTTTTCTTGAGAGGCAACGCCTAAACATAGGAACCTCACATGATAGCTTGAGATTTTTTTATTGTGAAAATACCGTACAGAGGGGTTACAATTACATGAGCAAGGTAATGAGTACATTTCTTATCAAGCATTGTTGCCTCCTCCTTTGTTTCCCCTTCCCATCTCTTCCCATCTCCAACCCTCCTCCAGATTTTTGAATAGAGTCACCTTTAACATAAATGTCATAGATGCAGTGACTGATTTTTGTTGTGTTTATTTGTTTAGAATTTCTCATTCTCAGCAGGCCTTGTTTGGTATCTATCTGTAGGATTAAATCCACCAATCAGAAACTCATTCTCCAGCACATCTCCAAAATTCCTTGAGTTTCCAGGTCCAAAACTACAAATTATAAATGGGAATAATTTTCCCACATCCTCCTTGATCTCACAGATTGAGAGGATCAAATAAATGCCTGTAAAAACACTTTGTAACTAAAAGCTTTCTGCTATATAAGGCTTACAGATTGTCTAATTTTCTAACTGTATTAGCTTACAAATATATATTGACTAATATATAAAACATCAGATTATCATATCTCAATGCAGCAGCTACCAATTAAATATACAATGTACAAATATAATTTTTTAATATTTTCTGGAAAAAACTAATTTTCATACTGCTTTTTAAGAGTTTTTTCTTTTCCTGAAATAATTTTAAATAATAGTCCCTTGTTTTCACTATTGGGCTTGAAGTAAAACATTCCAGACTAATAGACCTAGCACACAAAAAAGATCTCATCCATTTCCTTATGATACATTGGATTTTAAAAATCTGTGAAGTAGGAGATATATGAAGACTGACATTTTACTTTAATATTTAATTTATACTCTATTGTCCCCAAAACTTATGACATTTTATGTCTGATTCTACCTGCGTGAAAAGTTTTGAACTTTGCCTCTTGTTTACAACTGCCCACTGCTATCTTGGAAGTATTGGAAGTAAGTTTAATTTGGATCATTTTTACTTTGTGTTTCAAGCCTGAGGAATAAACTGTGATCGAAGCTTTTCATATTCTTTTATCACTCGACATGCTGCTTCATCATTTTTTTACACGATAGTTGCGTGCATGTAGGTGTAAAGCTAAATCAAAAGTGTCATTGTGGAGTTTCAGGGGACAAGCTCTGGATACAACAGCCCTGATTATGCTAATTCTGGATGATACTGAAACTGTGCTTCTCTCACAGAGCTACTTCTGAATTCTCATGCTCTGACTATGGGATGCTGACTGACCAAGAAGTTCAGGGAAGTCAATTTGCCTTTGTGATTTAGATTTAAAGAAATGTGCTCCATGACATTTTATTCTATATATTGTTATTCAGGTAACTTTACAGAGTGAGGGTTTGAATGTTGAAACATGTACATAGCCATTTATATAAAAATCCAGGTGTCTAAATGTTCTGAGTACCAAAACTGGCTCTATTGTGCCAAACAAAACTCTTTATATCTAACTTTAATTATATGTTATAATGGCACACAGTTTCTAAGCCCGTATGATAAACCTAAAGAAAGAAGGTGAAACAGAGCTTCTGTTGTTTGAAAACAAACTTCCTTGTTGATTGTTTTAAAATGTGTTAATGAAAACATTCTGAGTACTATTTTTGTATGAATTATGAAACTAGTCTACTATTTATTACAAGTAGAGATTGTGTCTCGTATTTATTTTCCTATTACCTCACTCAAGACGAGAGGAAATGCCATAAAAACCTACTAATTGATCAGGCATTTAGCACTCCAAAGCTTGCTTTAAAATGTCTACTTTATTAATGCTAAAGAAAGTTCTCAAAGGGTTTTGGGAGTCACATTTCAAGTAGACCCTGATTGTTCCCTGGCAGAAGGGAAGTAGCTCTGGTTTCACATGTCACTGCTGCATTTCAACTCATTTTGGGAACTTTAGTTGATTAATTTAGAGACACACATAAAATATATTTTGAGATACACTTATTTCTAATAAAACAATTTTCATACAGGCCAGTTATAAAATGGGGGCTGCAAGATAATTGGAAATAGTAGTAGTATGATGTTATTTTTATACAAGATGCTTCTGAGCAGTATTTGTTCAAATACGTTCTTCGAGCTATTAGTAAAATTTGCCTGCTTAATCAGAAAGCAATTGTCAGAAATTGTTCCTCTGACAAACCTGTACAAATATGAATTAGATAATGAAATCAGGGAGGGAAGTATGACTAATAAAAAGTGCTATACAGAGATGAACGATAGATTTCCTATAATATGGAGTAGATATCTTACAACATGGAAGGAATTGCATACATTTAATCACACAAATACACATAGTTGAAGAATACTTAGAGAGCAAAAGAATATCTTGAATAAGGGCTTATATATTGATTTGACTCAAATATGTGAACATAATATTATAGTTGAAAATTCACCAAAAATACATAATTCAAAAGGAAACTCCAGTTTTTGTCCAGTTGAGAGACAAAAATTTTATATATATATATGTATATATATATAACTATATACATATAGTTATACAAAGGAAATTCCATTTAACAAAGCAGTTCATGAATACACTGTAGTTTGATCAATGTCACTACTTACAACATTCTCAATCATTCCTCCCCTACCAACCACTTCACTTACTCTTCTTACTTTTGTAGGATATACGCTGGATTCTTGTCTGTATTTTCCTCCTCTTTGATTCTTCATTTGTCCACCCCTTTCCCCTTGACCCTACCCCTTTTTGAGTAATCACTTTGCGATGTTTTATTTGGATGAACTTTGACATCACCTTTGTGAGGAGTTACACTATCTGAGTTCTCCTTTGAGTATTTCAGTAAATACATCTGTATGCACTTGCATACCACCCAACATAAACTTACATGTTTATAAGCCAAATATAGCTTCCATATATACAAACCTCGTCTACAAAGGCTGTTACAAAATGGACAAATTACAGAGTATGGGCACATATTGAAACAAAAAAATCAAAATTTTAGAACTAATGAAGCAATGGACACAACAGCTAGTAAAGTCTAACAGAGACTTTTAATACATAGTAAGGTCTACAAAACCAACTGTTTTTAGCATTATAGAAAGAGTAATATATAGGGCTGGGAAGGTGGCTCAGTGGTAGTGTGCTTTCCTTGCATGCCGGAGGCCCTGGGTTCGATTTCTCAGCACCACATAAGCAAAAAGAAAAAAGCCAGAAGTGGTGCTGTGGCTCAAGTGGTAGAGTGCTGGCCTTGAGCTGAAGAGTTGAGGGACAGTGCCCAGGCCCAGAGTTCAGGCCCCTTGACCGGACCCAAAAACAAAACAAAACAAAAAAAGAAAGAGCAATATATAATTAGTTGTTTTCTTTGTTTTCAACATATACTCATATATATATTTGATTTGGTGTTTTCTTTTTGGTCCAGCTAAACATAAATGGAAAAAAAGAAACCAAAGAATCCACTATACTAGTTTCAGACTCATCAAGAGGTACCAGTTCATTTAAGTAAGTGAGCTGAAGTAAGTTGTGTCAGCTATTTGGCACATTGGAAATCTTGGGATTATTTTTTCTTAAAAATCTAAGTCTCATATTCCAAATTCAATTGTTTTGACTTTCAGGCATATTTTTCAACTTAATTACTTGGCTTTTAATTTCAAGAATAGAACAAACCTCATGACATACGTATTGGGAAATGTGTGACCTGGAGTCAACCTCTGTTTCTTTCGTTCATCCTTTAGGATTAAAACCAAATTAAAATTCAATTAGTTATTACCTGAAGGAAGCAAAATAGCATTTACTTTTATTTCCTTCCTTATATGTAAAAGCTAAAACTTTACTTAAGTTAGGATCAGGTACTTCATAGACCTGATAGTTAAGAGACACAACTCTTGGAAAATGACTCACCAGAACACAAACGCTTTTTTTCAAAGTCTCCACATACATAATTTTACAATAAAAGTATTCAATGAAATTCATTCTACCATGGCAAGGTAATTCAAGATGTAGCACCACAGTTATTTTTACTAAAGGAAGAAATCAGAGAAAAGCAGATTTTTTTCCCCTCTGAAGTATTGATAGGAAAAAGCTCTGACTGTCCTGAAGAATGGTTCCATTTATCTACTTTCCTGAATTCATGGAAATGGAAAAAAAGAGTTGTTCTTCAATAGTTCAGACATCAAAAATTATTTCAGTGAATTTTTAACTCTGAGGTGAAAGGGATGGAGAAAATGGCCACTCAAGAGACCTGAAATTATTCTCTTTGAATAAAACTGGTTTCATTTGCAGGTGGCAGGTTCACCAGGCAGCTTAGCCTTAGTAATTAGCCTTTAAAATGCTATCTTCCCCAAAGAGTAAATAAACCTTAATAATTTATCCCCTGTTATTTCATCATGAATTATTTTCTCATTAAAATGTCTCAATTCTAACTCTAAGACAACATTTGGCATTTCCCAAGGGTCATTTCAAATCTTCAGCTTCAAAGAGAGATTCATAATTTGAACATTTAGTCTTCTACACAAGCACTACTTGTATTCTAAACATGATATGTCAAAGAATATCCCAAAAATTGGGGAAGGGTGTTTAAAGTGTATCCTGGTCATATTAGTCATCACCAATGTAATTCTTTTTTGAAAATTAAGATTTGCATAAACAATTCTAAAGTGAAATGGCAGGTGGATCGGTGGAATGTGAGGTCTCAGGAATGCATTAAAATCAGGAAAATGATATGCAAGACTTTGCATGGCTGTACAAAGTTTCGGCATAGACTAGGAATTTCAAGAATTTCTCTCCAAATAACTAATAATGATTTATTTCTAAGTCATTGGCATAGATCTTCCTGAGGAATATACTATAAAGGAAGAAATCAAACAATAAAAATCAAATTACTCAAGGATAAATAAGTTCTAAGCTTGGATACAGCCAGTCAATCTCGGGTCAACAGCATAACTCCTAAGAAGAATCTATGGTAAACACGGGAATACCAGAGTTTCCCAGCCCCATGGAAGGGCAAGATGTGTCCTTGTAAAATTGCTGTGAAATATTTTTTCCTGATATCTTTCAGAGCATTAGGCATTCCCAGGGAAGAAGTCAATATTTGACCAACTGTATTTTAATGAAAATTACTGACTTCTGTAGTCAAAGTTTAATTTTGTTATTCTACACACGTCATCTTTTAACCTGATTTCTCCTATATTCACAATACTAATGTTAGATTACATTAAGCTCCATGTTGCTCCTTTTTATTGCTAAAAATTTTATTAAACCTTAAGTATGATCCTGAGATCAACTCTATACTGATTTTTTGGTCATTCTAACCTGTATCTGATTTTCATTTGCAAATACGTTCATGATGTTTTACAAACAACACTTTAAAAGAGTTTTCTAGGTTCGCACACACACACATATTGTGGTCAGCATTTTAAATCCTATCTGATAGTATCTTGCCTCTAATTAATTCTGATTTGATGTAAGTTCCTGAGTATTGTTTATTTTCTTTTGTTTCATAATGATTTATTATATTCTGACTGTTTCATTTTCTCTTTGATATTCTGTGATTCTTAATATGAATATGATTTTTGTACCTATAATGCAGAAGACCTGTTGTTACAGTAGATTTGAGGAAGCATTTCTTTCATTTATGTAAATGAAAAGATCCTTTAAATTATATCTTCAACAGTTGTTTTCAGTCTTTTTTTTAGTTTATCTCCTTTATGTAGACTTTCTTACTACCTCAAAATATGATAGGAAACCTTTAATACCATTTTTTTTCTTTTTTTTTTGGTACCAGGGCTTGAACTTGGGTCCTTACATTCTGGCTTGGTATGGCTGACACTGAAATTATACCTCCACTTTGAGAGTCTTGCTAGTTTATTGGAGAAAAATATCTTGCAGATTTTTATGCCTGTGCTGGCTTAGAATCATGATTCTCAGATTTCAGGCTCATGAGTAGCTAAGATTATAGGAGCGAGCTGCTGGCACATAGCTATCATAATTTCTTTCTCTGTTTTGTATTTTGGGTAGTGCTTTCAAATCATCCTTTTTAATTAATTAATTTTAATTTTTAATTAATTAATTTATTTTTATATTTTTAATTAATAAGATTTTTATGGTGAAAATATCGTACAGAGGGGTTACAATTACATGAGCAAAGTAATGAGTACATTTATTTCTTTTTTTTGGTGGGGGGCAGAGGAGTGGTCCAATTGTGTGGCCTGAACTCTGGGCTTTGGCACTGTTCCTCAGCTCTTCAGCCCAAGACGAGCGCTCTACCACTTGAGCTACAGCGCCATTTCCAGTTTTCTAGTGGTTTATTGGAGATAGGAGTCTCACAGTCTTTCCTGCCTGGGCTGGCTTTGAACCGCGATCCTCAGATCTCAGCCTCCTGAGTAGCTAAGATTACAGGTGTGAGCCACCGGCACCCAGCTTGACATAACATCTTGTACATCTCATTGTTGCAATGGGTTCAACTATACCCCTATTAAAACAATTTGTAGACCCTTAACCATCTTTGTATACTTCCTTAGAAATTCGTATCTTGCATAAAATTCCAATTGTCTAAAATATCTATTCATATTTTATTCTATTTATAAATATGTTTATGGTATATTCTATCATATAAATATCAAGTTAGATACCCATATTCTTCACTACTTAAAATATCTTCACATTTTTCTCTTAGTTGACTTGTTATTTTAATTTAAATTGTAATTTATTGTATACTTTATTTTTACAGAATGATCTTGAAGTCATTACAGTTTCTATTCAGCAAACATTGTTTCTTGTGTTACATTGATTGGTGTTTCCTAAGTCTATAGGATGAGTTCCAACTTCCAATGTAATGATTATTGGAGGTGAGATATCTGAAATGCAATTCTGTCTGTATGAGGTCCTGAGGATAATGTCCAGACAATGAGATTAAAACCCTTAAGAAGATGATGAAGAACAAAGCTCCTTTTCCTCTTTCCCCCCACCATAAGAAAATTCAGCAAGAAAGCAACAACTCCATCCATGATGAACACACTTTGAAGGAACTGATTTGGTCTGCACCTTTTCAACTTCTGAAATTGAGAAGAAAATATTTTTTGTTTAGTTTTGTTATAGGTAATTTAGAAAAATTTAAAATATATGAAATATATATTGTGCTATATGCACATGAAACAAGAACCATAGATGAGTTTTGATGCCAAAATACTTTCTTGGACTTAAGATCTCTGCAAGAGATTCTATACTAAGATTTTACAGCAGATTCAAAGATTGTATAAAAAAAGGCAAAATACTATCTTAACTAAAACACTCAAATCTGCAGTTACTCCTATTTAAACAGTCCTTTTGTTATAATTGATAAATTAATATATGCACTCTAAAATTCTATATTCACTGTGGTGCCATAGGTTCTAAAATCTGGAGTGTAGAGCAAAGAAATGTGCAGACAATGAAATTGGTACCCTTAAAAAGATGATGAAGAACACAGCTCTTTCTCCCCCTCCCATCATATGTAGATACAGCAAGAAAGCAGCAGTCTCCATCCATGATGAACACACTTTGAAAGAAGTGTGTATTATTTATACTATATATTTAAAATCAACTCTTTATATTAAGGTTAATTAATACAATTATCTAAATTCACTATTACTTAGAACAATCTAACCTCTTACTTTTCTTAAACACATGATGAATAAAATAGCATGTACTAGCATTAAACATTTACACTCCTGTTTACTTTCACTGTAAACAAATTGCAGAATTGGGGTAATGAACACTTACCATTGTAGAAATTACCTTTATCATTTAAAGAACAGTTCATTCTTGGGTAGCTTTTCACTTTCTACAGAATTTTCAAATCGACTAAAGTCAGCAGTTTTTCCCTCTCATGAATCTGTTCAGGAGATTTCAAATGTTTTTTACTATAATCATATTATCTTTTCTCTTCTATATGGCGCCTAGAGATCCCCCCAAACTGTTAAGTGTTCTTTTTTACTAATTGTGAAACCTCTCTCTGCTATAATTACCTTGTGTCCTGTAATAAACAGCATCACACCCCTACAATGAGAATGTCACACATCGTTATTTCTGCTGCCTTGACAATTGCACATGCTTCAGCTAGTAAGCCATTTTCCCTGGAACCAGGGAAACCTGTGTGTTTATTCCATCGCTGTTTGCCTTATTCAGAACATATAATTGACATAATAGTTACATAGCTTTCTTGGTTTGGATTTTCTTGGTAGTAAGACTTTTTCATGATTTTAATGTGTTTTTTTTCTTTTTTATTCTTTTTGGAGGGGGGGAGGGGAGGCGGTGATGGGCAGCTGGTTACTAGGCCTTGAACACCTGGGCTTGAGCTCTGGATCCACTTGCTTGCACAAGGCTGGCACTATAACTGGTCAGCCATGCCTCCAGCCCAGGTGAGTATTAATTTGTTTTGCTATCAAGTTCTAATATAAACTAGGTATCAATATTTCCTCTCATTGTGTATGTTGTCATATTATTATGTTAGTACATGGGATTTTAGTTTGCTATCATCCTCCTTGTCTTCTTTATCTGTAATTCTTCATCCCTCAGTATAAAGCCTTGCCCTAAACAATGCCACTGCCATAAACAATGCCATTGAACGTAGTTTAGCAGTTTCAGAGTCTTGAGTTTGCATTCCCATCTTTAACTTTTTTTTAAAAATTTGAGTTAGTGCCCATATGTTGTGGGAGACAGGAACTTAGTATCATGCTGTAAGTCATGAGCATCCAACTTTCCTAGCACCATTTTTTGAAGTTAGATTCCTTTGCTATATGTGAGTTCTTGAGTGTTTTGTAAAAAAAAAAAATAAGATAAGAGCCTGAGTTCATTTGTATTCTCCATTCTGTTCCATTTTTAAAAAAATTTTTTAAATTTTTATTTATTTTTATTTTGTTTTTTATTGTGAAAATACCATGCAGAGGGTTTACAATTACATGGGCAAGATAATGAGTACATATCTTATCAAGCATTGGAACCTCCTCCTTTGTTCCTTTGTTTCCCCTTCCCATCCCTTCCCATCTTCCCTCCCTCCCCCCACGCCAAAGTTGTAAAGTTCGTTTTTCGACATAATGCCTTGTACATCTCATTGTTGCAATGGGTCCACCTGTATCCCTACTTAAACATTTTTTTCCCTTCCCCTCCCCTAATTATACCAACATCAAATACTGTGAAAGCAGGGGTTATACCATGGGGGAGGGACATACAAAGCAACAAAAAAATCATCTTATAAATATGCTAGAAACAGTAGCAAGAAAGAAAAAAAAACATTTTCCCAGTGTACATTTTTTTTAATGGTAGTATCATGACTTTCTTATACTATGGTATATTTTAAAGTTGGATAAGGTGATATTTATGGTTTTGTTCTTTTCAAAATTGTGTTGAGAATTTGGCATCTTTGTGTGCTATCTTTTAAAAAAATTTGCTTTTTTTGAATGAAGTGTGCCATTGGCATTTGGGCAAGTGATATATTCTCTCTGTACATTGTTTTGGAGAGTATGGCCAAGATAAGAATAGTTATTCCAATTCATGGACATGAAAATTCTTTCTGTGTCAACATTAGTTTCTTTCTTCAAAGATTCATATTTTTCATTCAACAAGTTTCACCCCTTGGTTTTCTTATTCATGAGATTGCTTTCTTCATTACTGACCAAATGAAATGCTACTAAATTTTTGATGTTATTTGAATATTTTTATGAATTTATTTATGAATCCTAGAACATTAGTAATGAAGGTTTTAGAATTGTCTATGTATGTCACAATCTTTTGTGTAAAGAGGGGCAAATTTTTCCCCCTTTTTCCATCCTTAATTCTTTTGTCTTCCCTGCTTGACTTTCTTCCCTATTCTGATTGAGACACTCACTGCATTGATCAATAGTAGTGATAAAAGTGTGTAACTACTCTTTGAAATTTTTTCTGTGTCATTTCTGCTTCTTCAGAAACAGAAGAAAAAAAGAGAATTCAAAAGTTCTCCTCCAAATTAGCAAACAAAGATCACTATGATGATGGCCTGAGGTTTTTTTCTCTTCATCTCATAGAGAGCTACAAATAACAAAGCTGACTTGGAGAAGCCAATGTATCTATTGCGCGCCTTATCACCAAGGCACGAGGAGATACATAGACACAAGAAAGCCATGAACGTTTTGGAATAAGTTTAAGGAGAATTTTGTACAACACAATAATATTTCATCCGAAAAGTTTCATTCTTGATCAAGTAAGCTATTCACTTGATAGGTTCTATAACAAATAAAAAGGAAGAATTAAAAGGAAATATTTAATGGTGTGAATTGGAGGCAAAACATATCTTTATATGTGTTAACTCTTGATTAAGTAATTAGGGCATTTCAGAAAATCTGAAGCAATTTGATAATTGAGAAAAAATAAAGGATTAGTAGACTTCACAGATGCAATTACATATAGGGCAAATGAAAATGTTTCTATAAAAACAAATAGTTTTAAGTGTGGTACAAGGGAAGGAATTTATTATTCTAAGTGAAAATAAGAGTTTTTAAACATTTCATATTTTGTGAAATGTGGATTAGTCCATTTTCAACTTAAATTTGGATTCTATATAACTGTGAACTTTAAAAATTAATTTATTATTCAGTGCTAATGCCATCTTATAATAAATCCTTAGTAGTATATTATTTATTATTATTATGTGATATATGTTTTATTACTATATTATATATTATTATATTATTATTTCATACGCTTACAAAATAATTTAGCCAGTAAATTAAGAAGGAAAAAATTACTCAGTGTATCAAGAGAATGATCCTGCTTACCTGCATTCAGTCCATAAAGATTGTGTATGGCGGATGTGACTCTTGCTACTTAGCAGTGGTGTCAACCTGGATAATCTCCCAAACATAGTAATTGGCGGGAGGAGGGGAGGGCAGGAATGTAGACCTGCATCTATTTATTTGTTGTTGTTTGTGTAAAGAATGTGATGTCAGGTGTGTCACATTTTTTAAAGCTATCAAAAAATCTTTATGTCCAACCATAAATTGAAGGAATTTATTTATATTTAATTTTGTTTGTTTTTACAAAGCATCATAATTGTGAATATTTTAAATTCACTTGTTTCTAAATGAGTACACATTTTTGAAGTGTATATATACGTGAGACATAACTAACACAAAATAAAGTTCACCTTTTTAAAAATGTTTACTTTATAGAAGTTTAGTTGGGTTTTTAACGATAATAGTTGGACTTTGAAATTCAGTAAAGCCATCATAACATTCAAATTTTATATTTCAATAAAATTTTAACTATAGGATTACTGAACAAAGGAAATAAACTCAACTAACAACTCATTTACTCTCTAATTGTTTACATAAGGTAAAGGGCATCTCCATTATCACAAAAATATTATAGCTAAATAATATATACATTTCCACCTTTAAAATTTTAAAAAATCACCATAGCATTGTGAGAAAATACCAAAGAACTTCTGGCCAGTAATGTTATTTTCATTTGGAGAATTACCCTTCATGGTCAGTTTAAGTTATATAAGCATTTGGAGAATAAAACCCAATGTACGAAAATTATGAAAGACTACAGCATTTGGCTCCCGGCCCAAAGAAGTAAAACTCGAAAGAATTATCATTTTATGTGTCTCCAAGGAGTGATAATATTAATCCATGGGGGCTTATAAAATGCCCATCCTGAAGGAAACTGTGATATCATAAAATGAGATCAGAGGTATATAGAAATGTACTGTCTTCAGAATTTCCATAGGATCATCTAAAATTTGGTTAATTAGAAATTTTATTGAATGAATACATTTATATGCTTGGTTGTGTGAAGATATACACAATGCAAACATATACACATTGAAAATTCCAATAAATATGATATATTTCAATTCTCCAAATCTGCTACTTTATCTCTCATCTTTTTAGATTTCATATACTATCACAAAATATCTTGTATGTGTGGGAGGCATTGCTCAATCTGGGACCTTCTTAAGATTAGATGGGAGGCATGTGACCAGAGCTAGTCCAGGCTGTGATCGAGCAGGAAGGTCTGCCAGTTACCTAGGTAACAGATACTGGGCAGAAATTTAGCCAAGACATAAGTAGGTGTCCCTGTGCTGACTTTACAAGTTCGAGTTCTGGTCTCAAACCCAAAAAATAAATAAATATAAGGAAAGTAAAAACATGTCATGTTATAATTATAGCAAAAACAATTACTGTTAAATGCAATTATTTGCCTAGTCCCTTATAATGTGTCAGAAAACCCTTCATGAATGGCTTTTGAAAAATGTTTGCTAGTTGTTTTACATTATAAAGAGAGGGAATAAAAAGCCTGGAATAAAAGAAAGTGCTGGACTGAAGAATAACATTATTTTACTCTAATACCATTGACTACCCTCTCTGCATCATTACATTCAATTAAAATCAACTTAGTTCCCAAATATAAAAGGCAGTCATATGATACTTATGGTCAATTGTCTAGTGATTGGCAGTAACTTGCCAAGTAATGAAACAATGATATCCAAATATCACAATGCAGTTATGTGTATCTATCTATCTATCTATCTATACATTTAAAAAGAGGAGGAATAGATGGAGTTGTAATGTGATTATCACACTCATGTAAAAACACATCTCAAAATATTACTAAAAGTCAGTGTTCAAACATCAGTAATTATATTTCCCCATTCATCTACCTTACCTTAATTCAAAGTGATTTTATTTTTAAGAGTCAATCAGCACCACAAAAGTAAATAACTAGTCCAAAGTATGCATATCTAAAATCTTCTTTAGTTCTTTCTATAACGTGTTTATTACTTCAATTCCCAATCTTTCATTTCTCTGCTATGATTTGAAAACTCAGGGTCTATCCTTCATCAACAGATGCAAGAAGTGGAATAATGATCCATAGATATGCTAAAAACCGGCGAATCTTCCATAAAATAATTACTTTGCTTTTCATGATGTATGGTTTCTGACACTTTAGTATTTGCTATTATTTTTATTAGGACAAAAATCTTTTGGGGAGTTGCGCTGGGAGTTACACTTAAGGCCTTGTGCTTACTAAACCTGTGCTTTACACCGAACCCAACCCCAACGCTGCTTTGCGTGGATATTTTGAGGATATGGTGTCATTTCCTACCCACCTGCTGCCCCTGGACTGTGACGGGCTGGGCTAACAGACTCCCTCTGTGAAGACAACCTCTTGGAGAGTTTTCTGCACAAGCTTTCCGAGAGTCAAAATACTTCAATCTGAGCTTCCCAAATGACTGGGATTATAGGTGGGAGCCACTGGCACCTGCTTCGTAATTAATTTTTTATTACAGTCTGTGAAATCAAATGTCAAGATTAAGTTTGAAAACCTAAATTCCTTGAAGTAATAATTGATGCGTCTCGATGTTTCAAACTTAACATCGTGAATGGATTAAAGCAGCATTAAGCAGTTAAACCTTCTGTGCCAGTGAGCATATCACACGCGGGTACACTTGGGGACTCCTGAATTACAGTAAGTCTTTCACAATGTCTCCACGGTAAAGTCACATGACCACATTAGGAAAAGTAGAAGTGGAGGAACAATTACGCATTGTGTAAGGAAACAGGAAGAAAGTTAGCAATATTTGCAGTTTTATTCATGACAATGCCAAGCGAAATGGTTTATTAAAAAGCACACAAATGTCAATGGAGAAGAAACAAAAATACAATGTGTATACAATATGAAGGCGCTCTTGCCTGACTTACACTCCTGGGATGGGTACTGTTTTGCTGTTTAACGTTCTGTGATACCATTTTGGGTAGAGATATCTCTGATGATGTATTCAATACGAACCCACTTTTCATAAATACATTTAAATTTGTAGGGCCAAAGGAAAAATTATTTCATGTCCATCATTCACATGTCTTTTATTGCATTTAAATCTTAAGTCCTGCAAAAGTAATTCAATAATTAAGTATCTTAGAGCTTTTAGCTTTATGTCCACATCACCACCATTAATCTATCTTTCAATCCATTTATATGTTTCCAAACTATTAGATTTTTATCACTGGTATTTTGATATTTTATTTTAATCTTCTGATCAATTTAATATTTCTTACTTAGGGACCATGGTAATCTTCTCTGTATAATTCCACTTTTACTATATTTGTTCCCAAAGCAAACTCTGATTATTTCTTTTTCTTAATTTAATATTATTTTGTTGTAAAGATGATATACAAAGGGTTAAGTTATATCAATAACGTATTGAGTACATTTCTTTTCGAGTAGTGTTACCCTTTCCTCATTTCCTTCCCAACTCCTTTCTCCCCAAGTTGTAAAGCTCATTTCCAACATAGTGTCTAGTGGGGATTAATATTTCTTATTGGATATTTTTATAACTCTAAGAATGCAGCTATGGGGATCTACGGAACCTAGTCTGGTGGAGAAGTTCTAAACTCTGACATTTTAGTCATACTTTTTAGATATACCAGATCCTAGGTCTGGCTACTAGTATCCAAACACAGCTAATATTGTTCAGGGTTTACAAAAAGACAAAAAAAAACTGACTGAAGTATGACAAGTCAGGCAATTTAGCTTCCTACTTACTTGCATCTGTGCAGTTGTTAGAAGGGACTTAAGACTATTCTGTACTTAGGGAAACTAGACACTGCTGAAATGTTTCCTTTATTCTTCATCAGGACCTGATGGATTACGTATTAATATATTCTATAAGGATTTACAGAGACAAAATGAATTGCTCCACACCTCACAACATTTTGCTGACCAACTTGAGGTTTAAGATTTTAATTTTCTCTCCCTGACTGCCTCTAATTCTGTTTGTTCAGTATTCCACTTAAGAAAAGAAATCAATGTTTTCTCACTTGGGATAAAATTATGAATTGTAGATTGATTCAAAACACTTTGTGCAGATGAACTTTCTTCAAAGAGTTTTGAGAATGTTTACATAAGCTCAGAATTGTATGGTGGGATGAACTTCAGATTTATATCAAATTATACAACACTATCAATTAATCACAATCTGATTTTGGTTATTCTACAAAAAGCACACTAAATGAAGGGAGGGAGGGACTAAGGGGGGAGAGGGGTAGAAAAACAAAAGGAGAAGGAGGAGGGTGTAGATAATTCATTGTATGTACTCCAGAATTTCAAAATAAAAAGGGAAGAGGGAGTCAAGGAGGGTGAAAATGTTGCAATGGTGTTACAAGCAAGATTCATTGTACACATAAACTCTTTTATCAAGTTGCAAAAACTTTGATGCATAATAAAATTGAGATAGGTACAGGATGGGTTGGGAGTAATAGGAGAGATAAATTGGAAGGAGAGACAGTGATCAAGATGCAGTGTATTAACTGCTTCTGTGGATGACAAAAAGAAAAGGAAAAAAGAAAATAAACCTCTTGTTAAGAAAAAAAGATTAGGGGAAGGGATGTGCAATGGAAAAATAGATAAGAATGTTGAAAACAGTGACACTCATCATGACACATTGTATTAATAACCTGCTGGGTGAAATAGCAACTTCCTTATAGAACTACTTAAAGATAATTAAAATTTGGGAAAAATAAATACATTTTCATCAAATATTTTTACTTTCACCTGTTTCTAAATTTTTAAAGGTCATGTACAGAAGGGTTATAGAGACACGTCAGCTAATGAATACATTTCCTATTTTTGTAAGTGAAAGGGTTATTTTTAATCTTTGTAAATTGTTATTACAAAGATGACATACAGAGGGGTGACAGTTACACAAGTCAGGTAATGAGTACATTTCTTTTAGGACAATGTCACTACTTCCCTTACTCTTTCCCAGTAGTACGTTTCCTTCTGAACATTGTCATCTCTCCTTTCTCCTCTCCTACTTTTCCACTACTGACTTTCCCCTCAAATTGAATAAGTCCTTTCCAACTTAGTGCTTCCTGGGTTTCACTGATGAATGGGTTCACCCCAATTTTTGCCTATTATATAGCAGAAGTGATTGAGAGAATATGAAGATTTGAAAACATTTTATATTATAAAGAAGAAAGTTTATACTTCCATTGACATCAAAATGGATATTAATAAATGTAGTTTTTTGATTAGTTATTTAAAAGACTTCTAATTTGGGCTAGAAAATTCATTATCTTCAGAAACTGGAAATAAATTTAAATGTAGATAAAATATGTTATTCTAATGCTTGATATTTTCAGAAAGGTGGTGAAATCTATCTATTGATAATATCGCATTCAACTTGTATTTATTTATTGTATTTTTCTCAATAAAATAGAATATCACAGAATGAAAATAATTCATAAAATAGAACACTGGCCTATAGTTTCAATATGAATGTTGAAAATATCTTCATATTTGGCAGTTTGAAGTAATTGATAACATAATTCCATTACACTCCTCTGAAATTGTCATCACTGTGATGGCATTTTACTTCAGATGATAACAACATATAGTTATTCAAATAGTTTTTGTAATAATATAATTTTTATAAGTATCTGCCTAGGTACACCTACAAACTGCTCTATTGTGCAGGTATCATGCTGGCATGAAGAAGAATATTGCCAGCAAAAGGAAAAATAATTATCTCATTCATAAATTAACCAGTAGTTATATCTGCAAAGATTTGACAATTTCCCTAGTGTCTTGTGATTATGGATAAATAAAACTCAGCATTCAGAAAATAGTTCTGCTGTATATTATCTTTTATGCATTTGTGTTTCCTGAAGAATACACTTAAATGCCTTCTGTTTTATTCTGTTACTACTTCTAACTTGACCGTGTTTGTCCCTTATTCTTTAGTCGAGCTGTAAGCCTGTCAATCAAAATCTTTTATGTGCTCTGCTAAATGTTGCTGGATCCCAATAAAACATTTTTATTGTTAATATACTTTTATCATGTATGTTTTCATATTAAGTTTTTGTTATTTTATTTTTAGAGGAGAGGACAGTGAGAAATAGTAGCTAGTGATGCTTTTCACAGACAAAACCTAGTGCTATATATCTTGTTCTTGGCCTTGGGAATAAAGTTATATTTTCCATATATTATTGAAGAAGTGTACTTGTTTTAAAAATGATGATTTATATAAAAGAAATGCAGAATGATGCCGGTGGCTCATACCTGTAATCCAAACTACTCAGAAGCCTGAGATCTGAGGATTGGGGTTCAAAGCCAGCCCAGGCAGGAAATTCCGTGAAACACTTACCTCCAATAAACCACCAGAAAACAGGAAATGGTGCTGTGACTCCAGTGGTAGAGTGTTAGCCTTGAGCTGAATAGCTGAGGGACAGCGCTCAGGTCCAGAGTTCAGGCCCCATGACCAACAAAAAATAAAAGTGCCTACACTACATAATTTCTTTTCACATTAAATGGTTGATTTATGAACAAATGCACAAATAACTGTAATTTACTCATTATTCAATCATCATTCAATATAAAATAGAAGTAGGAATCATTTATTTATTTCATTTTGGGCATTTTACAAGAAATTTTTAATGTTGAATTACTAGTAATACTCTCCAAATATACTGATTACTTAAAAGGAACTTTCCCAGAATGTAGCATATATTTTGATGTAATAAATAGACTATAGTTTTAAATATAATAAACTCTCAAAAGTAAAATGAAATTAAGGCTAGGCTAATGTTAAAGAAAAATATGTGAGAAATGTATCAAAAATTTCTGCTTTATCATTGCATCTTTCATTTTTATCTAAAAGTGTTAAAAATTAAGTTACTGAACTACACTAAATTGTAGCTTACTGCAAAATTAAAGTACTCCATAATGAATCTCTCTTATGTCATCTCTTAACTTGCATTTGAATTTTTTATGTGATCTTTTGAAAGACTGGTTTCTGATTCCTACCCAAACTATTGCTTTTCCACATCTCTAGAGACATTTTCATTTCTATAGGGCTGTTCGTCTAGAACAGAGAATTATTTGACTTGACCATCAATTCAGCTTTTTTATGGGAAAAGAAAATGAAAGAAGGAAAGAAAGAAGAAAGAAAGAATCGGAGAAATAAAGAAAAGAAAGAAAGAAGAGAAGGAAGTAGAGAAGGAAAGGAGAGAGAAAAAGAGAGATAAAGAAAAAAAGAAGAAATAAAGAAAAAGAAAGGTAGAAAGAAACATTAAGTTAATTGTCTTAAAACTCCAACTAAGATATTATTGTTACATAATTCACTTTAAAATATATTGTATGATGGTTCAGTCATTTAAACAGTCAACACCTGCAAATAATGAACTTTATTAATAGTATTGATAGGAAAATTATTAGCAATCATTGTAATAGCAACATAGGTAACACCTTACATCGTTGACAATATTTCATCACTCGATAGAAGAGGTGGTCAGGTATGAGGGTGCACACCTGTAATCCCAGCTACACAGTAGATATAGATAAAAGTATTATTGTGTAGACTAATAAGACTCTATCCAAAAAAATCTAAGGTACGAAGAGCTATGGGCATAGCTCATCTGGTGTGAAGCACTGAGATCAAACAGCAGTATTGTCAAAATAAATAGATGAACAGATAAAGTAGGATAGTCATATAAGCAGATGAATACATATATAAAAATACAAATAATTGTAAAAATAATAGAAAAAGATTATGAATAAAGGGGGAGAATGACATAGAAGTGAGGGCTATAAGTTCATTATTTTGTCAAATATATGGATATATTTGTAGCTATATAAAATATATAACATACTATATACACATATATGTATATTATCTATGTAAATATAATTAAGTACATATATTTAAATATAGTTTGTAAGTCAATAATACTTAATATTGGAGGTTATTGGAATAAAACCAGACAATATTTTAAAGTATAAGAAAAAAGGAAAATAAATGAATGTCTAATTATTAACATGCTCACAGAGTGTGGGCTTCCCGTATTTTTGTGAAAGGATAGTAATTTGAAATCTATAGAAAAGAATAAAGGAAAAGAGTTGAAAGAATAGAATGAAGCAAACATTTAAAAGAAAATAAAAAATATTTTTAGGTGAAAGAAGAAGGCTAAATTGAAAGACATGAGAATGCTGATGTGAAATCTTAATTACTTCAGTGTTAATTAAAGCGGTATTACTCAACTTTTTCCAAATTAAAGTTGTATGCCAAGTTCAGATAAGTTGATGAAAATCATTTGGTACCAAACTTTAGTTTGAAATAACCAAGGAAACTTATTTTGTAATTTTATCTTCAAATAGATCATAGAACGTTTATACATAAAGACTAAAATTAATGACCAACCAATTACAAAATTCTATTCACTGCAAAAATTTTTGGCATCAGATACCAGTTTTCACTGAAAGGAAATATGACTCCTTGAAAGTGTATTAGGTAACAAAAAAGAGAAGAAAGTACTACATATGCATGAATTGGGCTTGTGAGCCAACTTGGAAAGCAAGCATTGAAATGATAATAAAAAGCAATAAAAGATATTTCTCCTATATGTTAGCCTACAAGGAGAAAGAAATTCTATAAGATTTTTGTCACCATATACAGTATTAAATGAGCCAAAAAATACCATAAATCATTACTAGTAACAAAGAAGAGAGATGATCACAGATCCTCCCTGTTGAAATACTGCCTGATGAAAGGGCTCTGCCTCCAGTCTAAACAGGGAAAGACAGGGATCAGGCTGCTAGTCAAAAATAAACTACACACTATAGAAAACTGTGTACTTTCCATATTTAAACTAAGCACAAAATATCATTTTCACGTGGAAAATGATATTTCGTGCTTAGTTTAAAATAACCTGTCTTCCAGAGAAATGTATGTACAAATGAAATGACAACTGATTTTGCTGTAGAAACTGTGGAATGAAGTATCTAGGGTTAGGTAAAAAATAATATTAATCATTATTTTGTAATTATAATAGTCAAATGGTAGGAATATTGGTTTTGTTAGATAGTTTTATCTATTTTACATGCAAATCAAATAAAAATTAGTCAAGCTTTGTGAAAGACAGTCTTCAGGTGTTCTTATCTTTATGTTTTAATTTTGCAAACATAAATTTACACATGCAATTTGAATTTTCCTTTGCAATATAGCACTATAAATTCATCATGTATTTCAGAAAAATAAGAAAATAAGACTGGACATGAACTAGGACAAAACAAATAAGACTGTCTGAAAGACACATTTTTAAATGTATATAACTTTCTTTAAAATGTGCATTTAACATATGTACTTGGTTAAAAGATTCATTGCAGCACAGACATGAGAACCATAACTTGAAAATTCTTGGAGAACATTTTTTTCTTCCAATTGAAATTTTATGACACGATTAGAAATTCGTTTTTCTGTTGTTTTACAATATCAAAGTAACAGCCGCAAATTTCACTTCTATGTTTACCTCAAAAAGATAGTGCCAAAATAATTTATCCAGTCCAATTGCTTTTCATACTTATGAAATTCCTTTGTATTCCACCAATGTAAGAGCCACTGCTTTTTATGGCTTATTTGGCGCAATCAAGGCTACTTCTTACCTGATTTTAGATAAATACAACCAATAAGGTATCAGAATACTGCTTTAACTCATTGATAGATTTGAATAGAAATTTTAAAGGCCCATCCAAGGGTATTTGATTAAACAGACATACATCTCAGTGACTTTCGTTTGCATATTTCACCTTTGTCTTGCTAAGAATATATAAATTTCCTCATTTTTCCCCCATTGTTATCAGTAGAATTGACTCGCTTATGGAAAGTCGCATTTCCAGTTCTGGTTATAACACGTCAGTCACGAAGCATTCACGAAGCAGTCCTGAACTGCAGCCTCGGTATTGGCATATGGGGGATGTGACAAAGGCAAAAGCTTACTCCATTGTAATTAAATAATTATGTAAAGCTATGATCATTGTGTAATGATTCGAATGTGATGATGATGAGAGTGTTTTGTACATTTCCAAGAGAAAGCTGTGTTTCTGATCTGGACTAAATCAGCAAGCATGACTCCACAATTATTTAGAAATATGCTTTAGCCTGCAAAGAGTTCAAGTATCATTCCAAAGACCCACATTCACATGAATTATTAGGAATGAGTCAAGAAGTAATTAAAATCAAATATTTGCACTTCAAAGGTTGATCTACAAGCTACAAAACTTTTTCCAACCTTGTTTGTTCCTTTTTTTTTTCTTTCTTTTTGTTCTGGGCAAGCTGTTGTGAAAGCAATCTGACTTTCTGAGAGTAGAGTCATGTGTTCCGTGAGTAGAAGAAATAGAATTGGGGTCGAAGCAACTCCTGGTTTCCCCGAAGAAATGCAGAATTGCAACTGAATAAAACTTTCCTGTCTATGGTGACTACAGGAACCTTCACTACGCTGATTATTTGGTCCCATACTATGCATTTTAATTCAGCGAGTGTACATCAAAATGTCATTATTGGAAGCCTCATTACTAGGTGGAGTGCTTTGAGTAAATACACTTTCACATATGTGGAGAAAGCTTAACTATATCAGCAGGCCTTCTGCTTCTTTGAATAAAAACAGGAATAATTAAATATTGAAGAAGTGTATCAAAAAAGGACACAAATGAACCCTCAAAAGAATTTATTAAAATTCCACTCAAGAGATTGAACGATACCCAAAGAGCAAAAGCCTCAGATACCAAGTTTGAGAACGAATCTCAGGCCTGAACAACAAAGCAAAAATCCTCAACCTCAAGAGAGGCTCAAGTGGTAGAAAAATAGCCTATTAATAAGGAGGCCTTGTGTTCACCAGTACCACACAAAAAATAAGTAATTCATTAATATTTTACATTTTAATAGTATAGTTTAATTATACACAAAACAGCATTTGCTGGTGACATTTTCACCCACATATACAGTGTAATGTAAACGTATTTATCCTTCCCATAACTCACGTGATTCCACCTCCTGCTGATTTTTTTTTCTATTGCCTCATAGCCCCTCTTCTCCTTTAATGTTTTTTAAGTTCCACATGTAAAAACAAATCAAAACACCAAAAATTGTGTTAAAATATTACAATATGTTAAATAATATTAACAAAATAATAACTAAATATTGAATAAATAAAGCTACTTTAAAATATCAAAATAAATTAAATATTATTAAATATTAAATAAAAATAATGTTAAAGTTTATTGAAAGAATTAAAAATTTAAAAAGAAGAGAGGTTTTCTGTTTCCTTATCTTGCAGTTTCTTTTAACATATATGTATATATGGGTGGAGACTGGAGAAAGGGACTTGGAGAGAACAGAAGACACTGTACAAAAGGAAATCTACTCATCACCTGACTCATGTAATTGTAAGTCCTCTGTATATCACCTCTGTAATAACAATAAAGTAACTTAATTTAAAAATAAATCATGTCATATTCATCTTGTTGAATCTACCTTACTTCTCTCTTAACATGCTGATCTTTAGTTAATGCCCATTATTTTTGCAATGATCACAAATTTGTGCTTATTGATTGAATGATATTCCATTCTCGGTGTGTGTATTCACATTTACTTAAGGCTATCATCAAGAAATCAAAATAGAACGTTGCAAGAGATCTTATCCCCTCAACGCAAACAAATTCAGATCTGTTATAGCAAACGGTGTAGCTACAATGCAAATCAGTATGGAGGTTCAGGAAAAAACTAAAAATATAAATACCACATGACCAAACTATATCATATACAAGCATATTGTTGAAGGAATCCACATCACCACACAACAGGATTGGTATAGGTCCATTTTATTGAAGTCCCATTCCCAACAGCCCAGTCAGTAAGACTTATACATTGATAGTCCTAAAAAGCTTCCTTTCTTTGTGCTCATCTTTCAGGTGGAGAAATCGATTTTGTGTATGGTTAACTAGAAGGTATGTGGAAAATTTTTTAACACCCAAGGAAGACAGAGACAAATTTGGGTCTGGAATGGAGAGGCAGCTTTTTCCATGCTAGTGTTACAAATGATTTATCTGGCTTGGAGAAAGAGTTTGGGCAGATTTCCTAGTAGATGCTTCATAACATCAAGTTCTTTGTACCTTGTTTCCTTTAGGACACAAACTCCCTATGTACAGAAGAGGGATGCTTTGTTATCCTTGGAAAACGCAGGCAGGAGAGTGAAGGTCAACATGAACCCAGGCTTCTTTACTGTGCCAGAAACAAGAAACTCTTTTGTCTCTAAACCAAGAGTCTCAGCTTCACTTACAAGCAGCATACAATATCATATACTTCTTTACAAAAGCCCAGTGAAGTGTTGATTTCAAGAGAAGCAGAGACAATCGACTGTTGAAACTCCATTGATTTTTAACAATAAAAATTGGAAGAGTTTTATGTTTATATTTCTATTTAATTTATACTTTTCAGATAGACACTTGTGTTTTGTTTTTCCTAATAAGCACCTAATCTATTTTATTTGATTGTGTGTGTGCATTGTTGTGTTTGTGCATGCAAGAAGTGAACAAAGCAGGCACTGGTGGCTCACACCTGTAATCCTAGCTACTCAGGAGGCTGAGATCTGAGGATCCTGGTTCAAAGCCAGCCCAGGCAAGAAAAGTCCATGAGATTCTTATCTCCAATGGGATACAGGAAGGGATGGGAAGGGGAAACAAAGGAGAAGGCAACAACGTTTGATAAGAAATCTACTTGTTAGCTTGCCCATGTAATTGTAACTCCTCTGTACAGTATTTTCACAATCAAAAAATAAATAACATTTTAAAAAAAGATAAAATAAAGGTATCAAAAGGCAAAAAAAAGATAAAATAAAGGTATCAAATTCAGAAAAAATATATCCACCAGAAAACAAGAAGTGGCACTGTGGTTCAAGTGGTAGAACACTTGCCTTGAGCTGAAGAGGGCAGGGACAGATCCCAGGCCTAGAGTACAAGCCCCACAACCGACAAAAACAAAAACAAAAACAGAGTGAACAAAACCAAATCTTCCACATGATAGGCAGCAGTTTATAACGGAGCTATTTTCTCAGTCCTGAACTTATATGTGCTATGTTATGTTGGTAATAGAGTATATACATTTTTAATTTTTTGCCTATTGTGATATATAAGATTACTATTGATTTTTCTTAAAGATGTCTGATGCTGAAACATTGTTAAAAGTACTTTAATTAAAATTATTTTAAATAATTATAAACCAAGGACAATGAGTTTGATTAAAGATAGTTTTTTATATATAAACATATATATATCTAATAGTTATGGAGCAGTTACTGTGTCTTCTCTATCCCTAATAATTAACTTATGTAACTAGCTAGTATAATCCTAAACTAACAAAGATTATTCTTTCATGCCAAGAGAATTTAATTAAAATTATATTCATGTTAGGTCTCCTTGATGCCTTTCAAATTTATATCTGTAGCTTATGTATCTACATATGTAGGACAATTCCTTTATTTTCTTTCTTATTGCGTAATTTTTGCAGTAGGACATTGAATTGCTATGAGCCACTTTATCTATACATATTTGTATTCTTACACAAAATTCTTCCATTTTTATATCACTTGAAAGTTATTATTTCTACCTGTTTGAAATCTTAATTTTCTAGTAATTTTTGCTCTGTTCTCCTTTGTTACAGACTACAAGTACAGTTCCAAATAAAATGGTTATTTTGTTAAATCAGTTCCTCTATATTAACTAAGGACAGTTTTATGACGTTGAAATTCTTCAGTTGAAAACTCAAGTTTTTAGGCACTCTTTAATTAAACATATTTCTACCTTAGACATGACCCAACATTTCATGGTGAATTTGCTGTTTGTCCTTAATGAATGGCTTGATTACTGACTCTGGGCTGGGTTTGGAGATTTTTCTCAAGGTTTCAGAATCTTCTGGAAGTGTGAAAATAAATTTAAACTGAATAAAATAAAAGAAAAGACTTCTCATTATTCCTCTCCAATACCTTATTTCTATAAAGGCTCTCTTGGTTAACCATTTAATACCTACCACACATAAGGAACAGCAGGTCTAGAATGAGCAAGTTTCAAATTATGTTTTTTATTGACTATAATTACTTCATTTATAGTAAAGCCCATGGATGATGCATAATTACAACACATTCGCATTTATAAATGGAGTTCCAATACTTAAAGATCAGTGTATAATGAGCACTACTTTGTAATAAACTGACACAAGTGGGTATATGCTAAATTATCCACAAAACTACCAGATGGTTAAAGATGTTTCAGTTTTATTTTGCAGAATATCAAGTAGAAAACTCCAAATGGCACAGTCAGATTTAGAAGAAGAGGAATTACATGTTCAAGATCTTCAAAGCAATATTCAATCAGTTTTACAGTACACTAAAATTGATTATATTCAATTACATATATTTAACATGGAAGAACTCTCATGCTAAATTCCAAACCAATTTTCTTAACAACAGTACTTTTTAAATTTAACTACATTTCCAACAATCCTACTTGGAACAATATTATCTTTCTTCTGTAGAATGTGGTTATTGCTTCAAATGTACTTGTATTCTAAAAGATCTAGTAAGGTAATGAGCAAGTCAAATATAAATTATAAAAGCCTGATTCAATAGTAAGAGAAACAATACAGTTTCTCACTTCCACTAACGAGGAATTGTAGTTCTGAACTGAGAGGAATATTTCTAAGTCAAATCAATGAATATGAACCAGCATTTTAAGACAGGTTTCTTGTCTTGGATGGTTTCACTTGAAAGTATGTGGAGTATCTGTGGAGCAGGCACAGGTGACTCCCGGGCTCACAGATAATTCTTTTTACCTGAGGTTTAGCTGGAGGCTATTTTCATTTCTCTTTGGGTGAATGAGCTTCTCTGCCAGCAGATTGACTTGCTACATATCCAGTAACGGTCAGTTGTTTTCATAACTCTACCTGCTCCAGTGGGTAAGCATTAATCCACCACAAAAAGAATGATGCCAAAAACATCCAGGATGTGTAAGATTGCCACCTTGAACTTGAAGTTCCTGGTAGAACTCTGCTCTCTATCTTACTTGTCATCTTCTTCCCATTCCCACAATGTCCTTTAACACAGAACACCAACCTTCATTCCAGTGAGCTTATCTATGTTTCTGCTCTAAATCCCTTCCTCAATGTATCTCTACTTTTGAGTTAGGTGTTCTTGGTTTAATCTCACTTTATGTGATCTTGATCTAGACATGAAGAACTTACTTTCAACTTCTTCTATCTCTAATAAGAGTATTAAGAAATTGTGTTTTATTTCAACCACTTTATTCCACAATACCAGTAAAGCTAACCAATTAACCATGTGCATTAGACCACATGAGTAGGAAAAAAATGTCAAAGTACACATTAGGAAGTAGAATGCTTTCCTTGCTTTTAAAATACAGACCTGTTGGAAAGAATAAATAAACACACACACACACACAAAAGAAAAACACTAGGAAGTGGGTACTCAAAATGTGTAAGGTTGGACTCAGGTAGATAAATTAAGAGAAGAGGGAAAACGTGTAGACAGGAATTCACTGTGTATCATACCAAACTAACAAGAGTGAAGAAATGTTTGAGCAGGGCTGGGATGGGTGGGAATGGATGACATTGATGGAGACATATTCACCTGTCTTGGTTCACATACTTAAAGATAATAGCAAATCAAAAATAATACAGAACTGGTTAGAAAGAGTGTTTTATTCTCACTTTTGGTGTGGCGGTATTTTTCTTCAATGTGGGATTTTTATCACTGTGAGAGAATTCTGGCATTAAAATGATCTTATTAAATGACTGTGCAAAATCCTTTGCCAAATAGTAATTTGGAATTCAGAATGCATTGAGATCACTTTGGAAAAGAATGATTAAACTGAGAAAATCTTCCCACAATTCATTAAATAATAAGAATTTGCTGATATGATAACTGGATTGCCCATCATGAACAAAAGAAAATAATTTGAAGGCAACACTTCTATATAGACATTGTATATATATATATATTTTTTTTCTATTCAAGACTCTGACAACACAACATGGTACCTTAGTATCTACTTGGTACAGACCTAGTATGGTTTCTAAATAAATGTTGTATAAGTGTTCCTTGTTTCTAGAAGAAAGGAAAATGAAAATGTACATTTAGTTATAATTTAAGCAATTACATTTCAGTTATAATGGTTTTCTTTAGAATTACAAATAAATAGTAATATCACCATGAAACATGCCTACCTAGAACATACCTACAACATATCTACATGAAAAAGATTGAACATTGCTGCATACATTTGACTGAGTTGGTGAGATTAAAGTTTAAATCTCCAGGGTGTTGACATCTGAAGCTATTTGCTATGGTGTTTCCCAGTATCAGGTCCTTAAAATCTGCATCATTCATAAAAGTCCCTCAAAAGTAGATGACGGGCATTTGAGGCCACAGTGGAGCTTTTGTGACACATTCCCTGACTGAAACCTCTGGCTAGAAGGGTTTGCTTAATTTTTGAACTCGTGGAGCCTTTCTTGACAAAAGAACCGAGGGAACCGAGAGCAGAGCTTGTCACCGCACACTTTTCCTCCAGCAAGACTCCAGCCAGAGGCACTGTCCCAGAGACCCCTCAGATTTTCAAACAAATTGTTCCAAGCAGGCTTTTGCATTTTATTTGATGTTATTTCACATGTGACAGCTCTCCTTTATTTGTACTGTTTTCCCCAAATTCCAACTACTCAGAAGGCCACAGATCTTACCGGATGACATGAGAGTTTTTTTGTGTTTTTTTCCCCCATCAAATGTGGTCTTTGTTCTATACAAGATGGAGAATGCAATGGTGTGAAACTATATTATCTGAACTTGTTTAAGTCAGTGTTTAATATTACTTCTGCAAAGAGAGTATTCTTTTGAATAATTGATATAGCACTTATATCTCTTACTAGAGACTGCTATTAATATTTCAGAAATCCAATCATTTAATGGGGAAAATCAAGTGACTGATCATCTGTAATTAGTGAAAATGCGAGTCAAACATTTGAGGTTATGTCTCTGATGGACTAACAAGAGAATGAATTATACAAATTATCTTCACCTGAAAACTCCAGCTGAGTTATTGACTTAAACCCCCAGCCCTGAGAGCAGAAGGGAAGAAAGAAATTAACAGGCAGAGATTACCCTTACCTACATTTTCACTGTTTTTTTCCTTAATTATTATCTTTAGGTAGTTTTACAAACAGATTTTCATTCATCCTGCCAGTTCATGAGTACAATACCTCTCCATCAATGTCAACCTTTGGGTCATTTTTTTCTTTTGCTGTCTTATTTGCAAGAAGTGGGGGGGGGGGGGGTTGGGGGAGGGGCCAAGAGAGGGGCAGGCAAATGAAGTGGTAAAGAGGGGAGAATCCAACCAAGAATTCCATGCATATACCACCAAATTAAGGAAAAGAAGGGAAGAGGTGGGGATGAAACTCTGGCAAGGATAGCTCGGGGACAGGTGCAGTGGATAACTAAACTTCCTCGTGAAGTATGTCCATAAACTGATTTGTGAAATCAATACCTATCCTGCAAAATTAAGAGAAGAGGGAAATGGTGTGTTGGGAGTGGTGAGTAGTTGTACAAAAGAGAGGGAAATCATTAGCGCATAACAGTAAGTTAGAAACATTCTTGAAAGAAGGGGCTAAGAAAACAGTGAAGAATAATAAAGCAATTTGTATTTTTTAATTATGTCTAAAGAAATCATGTGATTTCATCGAATTTTTCTTCTCAAAAAACAAAAATGAATTGATTGAAAATTTACACATAAGATCTAATACAGAGTTATCTTTAGAGTTGTGATTCATATTTATTTTTGTGTTCTCTTAAGTAAATTAAACACAATATCAGAAATGGAAGAAGCATAGAATTTGAAAAAAGAGGGCAAATTAAAAATAATATAAAGAGAAAATAGTAACTATCATAAATATATTTTTCAGGTACCATGCAATGAATACTAAATGCTAAATATTTCATATAAAATTAAAAATTGAATATAAAATCAATGATACCAATAAATAAGCTTTGATACGTACCATGAAATAAACTAAGAAAACAAAATTAAGATCCATGATATTTAGTTATTTCCCTTAAACAAATCAGAAATTGAAACTATTCAGCAGATGAAAAAATATAAATGTTCTCTGCAAATATTTTGAAATGACATATTCATGAAAATGTCAGATTTCTGCCTGAAAGAAGAAGTTAGGACTTTTACCTTATATGACAAAAATAGACTGTATTCATGTTAGTACTATGAAAAATATTGTATATTAATATTATAAAAATATCATGTATGCATTAGCATTCACATGAAGACTTTCAAATGCAATGTGTAAAAAGCAATGAATGCCAGACATAAAAATTCAATTATCTTAAAGAACTTGCAGGAATTCAAGAAGGCAGACAAATACAAAATGGTCTTTTTGCTTTAGATGCATATATACTTTTCTTCATTTTTAATATGACTGTATATATATTTATTAATTTCACACCTCCAAAGTGAAAGAAACTTTTGAATATTTTAAATGATTAGAATTTTACTATTTATCCATACAATAATGCATGTCTATGTGGCAGCAATTCTGTAAGTTGCACTCTAGTTATAACTCACATAGGTTAATAAGAATAGTAGTACGGCTCACTGCTGACTTTGG
The DNA here is from genome assembly GCF_000151885.1 of Dipodomys ordii. NCBI lineage: Eukaryota > Metazoa > Chordata > Mammalia > Rodentia > Heteromyidae > Dipodomys > Dipodomys ordii. The sequence goes on along the minus strand of NW_012267237.1, from coordinate 12,705,316 downwards.
CACTCTAGGCAGTATATCATATTGTGCCTACGTGCAATATATGAGCACATTATATACATATAATATATCATACTTCTCAGACATAACATAGATAGGTTCTAAGATTGAATGTTGGGAGTTCCATTTTTTGGTCTCAAGTGATGTCAACAGTGGTGCAAACTATTGGACAGATAGCATTTTGAAATAGTTGATATATTTTCTTCTCATTTACTTTTTAATTAGCCTTACTATGTGCAAATTTTTAAAATACATATTGTCATGAATATGCAAATAGAAAGAATTCCTATGACATTTTTCATTGAAGTGTTATGAAGTAATTGCTATCTCAGCTTAAGATTCTAGATCTTGCCATTTGGCTTAAAGAAGGCAATGCTACACACAATCAGAACATTTATTTGAACCTAAGTGGAATATTGCAGCTACAATTGAATATACATTTAAAATGGACAAAGATTCTGTAAAATTTGATAATAGTCATAATTTACTTTTCATTTGTTTATTGAATTCAGATCATATTTATTTTTCATAGGACATTCTTTTGATTTTGTTTAGATGCTTATCATAGTACTAATAAATTCAGTTGGTACTTGGTAGAGTCAAACATTGTATGATGTTAAGGAAATGAACCCTAAGATATGTATTCAAATGTTTTTGTCTTTCAAGCCATTGTCTCTAACACATTAATAAGATTATTTCTTTGTTGCTTTGTATGTCCCTCTCCCAAGGTATAACCCCTGCTTTCACTGTATTTGATGTTGTTATAATTTGTGGAGGGGAAGGGACAAAACAAATCGTTTAAATAGGGATACAGGTGGACCCATTGCAACAATTGAGGTACAAGTCGTTATGTCCAAAACGAACTTTACAACAGCCTCCTCCTTTGTTTCCCCTTCCCATCCCATCCTCCCCACTCCCCAAGGTTGTAAAGTTCATTTTTCAACATAAGGACCTGTACGTCTCGTTGTTGCAATGGGTCTACCTATATCCCTATTTTTTTGGGGGGGGTCCGGTCATGGGGCCTGAACTCTGGGCCTGGGCGCTGTCCCTCAGCTCTTCAGCTCAAGGCTAGCGCTCTACCACTTGAGCCACAGCGCCACTT
>NW_012267237.1:12683970-12704167 GCF_000151885.1 Dipodomys ordii | reverse complement strand
GCTGAGGAATTGAACCCAGGGCCTCAAGTGTGCAAGGCAAGTGCTCCACCACAGAGCCACCTTCCCAAGAATTAACATGATTACACTGAAGGATTCTGAAGTTCAAAACCAAATAATTTCCTAGTCAATCCCTTTAACTTTAATTTCTTTGTTTTTTATTTTTATTTTTTTGGTTTGGCACGAGTAAAGCCAGTGGAGCATATGGTTACAGTTCTGATGGATTGATGAAATACATGTATCTCCCATCAACTTTGTTATGGGTGGAATTATGACTTCGCTACATCCATGCAGTGCAATGCTGCTCATGAGATCTTCAGAATGTGATCCCATTTAGAAATAGATACATTGAAAATTCCATATGCCTAGTCTCATTATGACTGAAAATGTGTACCTACAGAGAGATTAGAGGAGAGGGGAGAGCATGATTAGGAAAACAATCAAAAAGAAAAAGGAAAACAAACCTATGAAGATGAAGGCAAACAGGCAGACTGGAAGATTGGAAAGATGTTTCTACAAGCAGAGCACTCAGTCCTGCTCACTCCTAATCTTGCACTTCTAGCCTCCAGAAGAGGAAAACAACGTTCTGTTCAAACCACTCATCTTGTAGTTCTTTGACAACCAGAGCTATTCAAAGAAAATATGATTTCTTTTTGGAATGCTTCTGATTATTGTCTTACTAAAATGCGAGGATATAGCTAGCATTTCAGATATACTTGAAAATGAGTATTTGAGGTGGTAAGAGATAATTACAGGCCTAGAGCATACCTAGTGGTTTAACATTCTGGAGCCATACCAATCTGCTTCAGAAAGGCAAACAAGTTTGTCTTTTTAGTCACAGATACGATCTAAGTGACCCGAATAGTGTGTCTGGCATGTGGCTGGCACTCAGTAAAAATTTGTTGCATGAATGATTGAATCCTCTTATGAGAGTTGAAGGGTCTGACCATTACTTCTCCCTGAGTAGACGGCTATCCAACCATAGCATGAAAGAGAGCCGAGGGAGTACTTATCAGCAGATCTAAAAGATTTCCTCAGCAAAAATTATGGGTCAGCTCCATCAGGAAAAGCACTGAACTGAGCCGGTAAATTCCCCAAGTAAGGAAAAATACTAGAAACATTTTCTGTTGGTTTTGCATGTCATTTTCAATGATAATTGAACCCTGAGGTAAAGGGAGTACTGGAAAAGAAATGGCACAATGGAGAGCAAACGTGGGCATTTTCTGTCAGACCTTTGTTCCATCATGAAGAAGATGGCTGAAGACAGGTTTTACACCTCTGGCTCTCCGGAGGGTGTAAAACCACTGCATTCACACTCTGGGCAAATCCTCAGGGGAGCCTGTATAACCAATCCACTGCTCCTATTTCATTCTGGGAGGAAGGGCCAAGGGCTCTGAGGTTTGCAGTCATCCGTAAGTGAAAACGAAAACCAACCCACACCTTCTGCGCCCACACTTGCAGTGTGATCATAGAAAGCAGAAGATCCGAGCGGTTAATTTGCTCCCTCTTCTCCGTAGGAAGGAAACCCGAAATCAAGGTGGGCATTGAGGCTCCAAAAACCTGGAACTGTGACTCTGTCCCTTTATGGAACAGAGCTGACAGAAGATAAGTCCTGTTTCGCTTCTTTTCACGAACTATCCTGATGGGAGAGATTTTCCTGTCAACCTCCATTCATGACTTTTCTCTAAGGAAATGTCTACTGCAAGGAGTGAATGTTGGATTTGTTGTCCCCGGAGACAAAGATTGTTCTGATCGATGAAGGCTAAAAATAATATAATATTGAGTTTAAATGGTCATAATACCAAATTAAGTGATCCAAGGTAGGTGAGACAGGGATAAATCTCATCTATTCATCATTAATGTACTTATCATGTTAGAAATGTTTTTATAATGTTTTCTTTACGTATGAGTATTACAATAAAATCTCTTTGTACCATTAATTTACGCTGAGTAAAGGAAATAAAATTGTTTTAAAAATTAAATATTTATTGTAATTAATCGACTATTTGTAGTAGTATTCCTTAGCCAAGAAAAAAATAGAATCATCTAGAACACTACAACAGTGTTAAGTGTGAACTGTGGCACTAACTTTTAAATTACAGTTGTGTCAAAAGCAATGTAAGGGGAAAGATATTAATTTGAATATATATAATATATATTCCCAAACTCAGTGATATAATATTGTACCTAGAATTCCCAGTCTGTCCATGTCAATTTAAAAGGAAGAGAAATTTAATATTTCGTCTATGACAACTTTTTGGGCCCTGCCCAGTCACTCCCTTCTCTGGAAGATGGAATCAAACAGTCTACATAAAGTTTAAGAGGACATATTCCAAAACGGAATTGGGTACTTTAGCAGAATTGAGATTTGGGATGTCTGGTTGTTTGCTAATGGCCGGTGCAGCATTAGAAGCTGGAGATTTCTGTGCTTTTTCCAAAGAAATTGCAGAAGATGCTTAGGCAGATGTGTCCCATATTTGTTTTTTTAGAGCATGGAATTCAGTAAAACTTAGGTCTAGGATGAGTTGGAACTTACACAACACAGAAGAAACATTTATAATAATGGGCTTAAAATCTGTAAGTATGAGTTTCCTCAAAAACACAAATGAAACCGTAGGAAAATCAGTAGAAGTATACAAGAAATAAACAATCTTGCTGAGTAGCAAGTTCTGGCAAAACACTAGTGATATGTAATGAGTATTTTGTAGTTAACAGTACCAATAAAGTATTGAACCCTTTAAAAGAAGGATTTATGTCATATCTACGCTTCCAGAAAATATTAGGATCTGGTTGTATGCAAGGTCATGACTCCAGAAGTTTAGCAGTAATTTCCTCACCAGAGTATTTGCTCACACCTGTATGATGCATTGTTCTTCCTTTTTGTTCAGTTAAGTACTTAAGATGATGCTCATACTGGCCTTGAACTCATGATCCTCCTTTTTTAGCCTCCTGAACACCTATGATTACAGATATATAATTAAATGTTTTATTGAATTATATATTTAAATTATATATCAAAACCATAGTTACAGATAAGACAATTATGCTGACCAAGAGTTAGATACAAATTATACATGAGTGAATTTGACAATTAAGAGTTTAGGAACATTGGAAGGGACAGGTATTACATAACATGTCAGTACAAATCCATACAAAAGAAGGAAAATGAACTTTTTATTCTTACTGGAAAATCTATTATTGTTGTGCTTCTATTCATTATTATATTTTTTTGTGCTGGTCCCAGAGCTCGAAATCAGGGACTGAACATTGTTCCAGACTTTTGTGCACAAGGCTAGCACTCTACCACTTGATTCGCAGCTCTATATCCTGGGAAATTTATTAATATGAGGGATTATTTTACCACATGTCAGATGAACATTGAAATCTCCAGTGCTAGCACACTGGAACTTACCTTAGACATGTCACCCCATGATTTTCTTTCTCTTCAAAGAGAAAGGCCTTACAAGCTGCATGTAAAAAAATAATTAAATCTGTTACAAGATAGGCATTAAAATTATCATCTATTCTTATTAATTATTGTTATTATTTTAAATTTTACAATATATTTATCAAGTTTTTAAGAAGTAAATGACTGGGCCTGGTGGTTCAGGCCTCTAATTTCAGAGAAGAGATTACAGAAGACAGAAGAATCATGATTTGAGCCAAGCTGGCACAGATGGTGCACACCTTTAATCCTAGCTACTCAGGAGGCTGAGATCTGAGGTTCATGGTTCAAAACCACCTGGACAGGAAAGTCCATGAGACTCTTATCTTCAATAAACCTCTCAGAAAACCAGAAGTGGCACTGTGGTTTAATTGGTGGAACACTAGCCTTGAGCTGAAGAACTGAGGGGCAGCACCCAGGCCCAGAGTTCAAGCCCCATGACCGACCAAAAAAATTAATAATCATGATTTGAGGACATCCTGAGCAAAAACTTAGCTAGCTTGTATCTTAAAAGCAAGGCAAGCATATTTGTGCATGCTTGTTCCTTCAAGTTAGGGAGGCATAAATAGGAGTATCAAAATGTAAGGCCATCACAGGCCAAAGCATGAGATGCTATGTGAAATACTAACTGAAAAATAAAATATGGGAATGTGGTTCAAGTGTTACGGGTCTTTGCCTAGCACATGGGGGGATGTTGAGTTTAAATCCTAATGCCTAAACAAAGAAAAGAAGAAAGAACAAAACACAGAGGGAGATATGTACAAAAAAGATGGCTTATAGTGCCGTGGTGTTTTGGTGCTCTCTATTTGGGAAGAAAAACATTATTTTCATAGGGCTTTTATAAAGACATAATTATATCATATTTTCAGTGGCTAATTTAATTGTACTGCAATTCTAGTGACTATGGGAAGATGATATTTTGGTCCTAAAGTATCTTCATTTGCTGTCTGTCAGGAATTCCTCAAACCTGTTAAGCACTACGTTATATCCAAGTGGCTTTTCTGTTCTTGGACCACATAGCACCACTGGAAGCCAAAAAGAGCTAGAGGGCATTATTTTACTATGATGATGACATATTCTAAGTAAACTGTTCAATAGGACATTTGAGAACCGGTAGAGTTCCTTAGAAAGAGTGCAAACACCAAGTATAACTTCGCTTCACTTTTTTCTCTTCCCTTGTTTTACCTTGGTGTGATTACTGGATATTAGTGATGGCCAGAGAGAATAGGAAAGAAATAGGATACCAAACCCCTACAGTGAGCTCAAAATTACTTTACTGTTTTATGTGTACTGGCATAGTTATATAGGTTTGGAATTATATTTTCTTTGATCATCTGTGTATGTGGATTTTTGGCTGACATCAATTTAAACTACAGATTCAATTTTGTTAGCAATATTAAAGAAATTCAGGCTTTAATTTTTATTGAGAAATATTTAGAAATTTATATATTCCTGGTAATTACCCAGTAATCTTAATCTAATTTACATTCCAGGAGACACTATTACTTGATATTTATTCAATCTATAGTTTTATTTTATATTGTCCACATTATTTGGTTTAGTTATACTCTAAATTTATCTTTAGAATTATAAATGGTAATAATCTTTTATATAAATGTTGATGAATCTCTTTATACAAAATTTTAAAGTATATATTTAGCAATTTTCTTGCATATGTGTGTCACTGAGAGCTCATGCCCATAATCCTAGCTATTCAGGAGGCTGAGATTTGAGGATCACAGTTCAAAGCCAGCCCAGGCAGCAAAGTCCATGAGACTCTTATCTCCAATAAACCACCAGAAAACCAGAAGTGGTGCTGAGGCTCAAGTGGTAAAGCATTAGCCCTGAGCTGAAGAGCTGAGGGGCAGCGCCCAGGCCCAGAGTTCAAGGCCCACTACCAAAGGGGGGGAAAAAAAGAAGAAGAAGAAAATAAATGATGCAGCTTGTTTACTATATTCCCCTACTTACATTATTAGTACATTTTTGGGACTCATTGTTTTCTTCTCAGACCCTTATACATGACATTATCCCTTAGTGTTTTGGACAGGATTTTGTTGTTGTTGTTGTTGTTTTTGACAGTCACGGGGCCCGAACACTAGGCCTGGGCCTGTCCCTCAGCAATTCAGCTCAAGGCTAGCACCTTACCACTTGAGCCATAGCACTCCTTCTGGCTTTTTTCTGATTATGTGGTGCTGAGGAATCAAATCCACGGCCTCATGCATGCGAGGCAAGTACTCTGCCACCGAGCCAACTTTCCAGCCTGTGGACAAGACTTTTTAAGTTAACTGATTTATGTAATTTAGTGGATGTCCAGCTATTAAGCACTGCACATCCTTTTATGTATAAGAATGTAACAGGATTTCGAAAAGCGAAAAACTTAAGCTTTCAGTAATCACAACAATTTGAGGATGAGTTCCCAACCCATCTTATCATCATAAAAACAGCTGAACTGAATCTTGCCAGAGATGATAGGACTCAGTATAGAGATTGAGACATAAAGGAAGTATTGCTTGAGACAGATCTTTGTTGTTGTTGTTGTTGTTATTTTTGTTGTTGGAGGGGAGGAGTGTATGTGGCTTGAACTCAGGCCTTGGTGCTGTCCCTGAGCTCTTTTTGCTCAAGGCTAGTACTCTACTGCTTTGAGCCACAGCACCACTTCCAGTCTTCTGGTGGTTAATTGGACATAAAAGACTCATGAACTATTTCCCCAGATCTCAACCGCCTAAGTAGCTAGGAATACAGACATGAACCACTGGCTCACAGATATTGACACAGATCTTGAAAAGAGGTATCAAAGAATAAAAAGGCTATGAATGGTCTGTTTTATGTTTTTTTGTTTTTGTTTTTGTTTTCCACCTTGTAAGCTAAAAAGCTAGCTTTCCACATTGCATAGGAGCTAGTACAGAGCCAATGATTCTGAGCACCCCTAGGGGCAGCACGAGCTCCATGTTTTTTGTCCTTGCTATCAACTTCCAACACCAGGAGGAGTTGAATCCTGTATATTGCATGCATCTGAACCCCAGCTGAAACTGAGTTTACGAAAACATTACTAATATAGCTATGGACAAAGCTGCACGCCCTTCCTAGAAGCATTTTTAATACCTAGATCAGGAACCACCAAAAAAAAAAAAAAACTCATTTTCACGTAAGAAAGCAAAAGATCTAAGTCACAAAGCTATGCTATTTGGTACACCAAAATTTTGAAAATAATCTAAAAAATTGTCTAGAAATGCAAGAGATCCATTTCTCAACTTACTTCCATCCTCATGCATCCATCAATAATGCTTATATTGTTATTATATATCCTATGTGTTCTTTTTGTGAAAAACATTCCTACAAGGAATATTTTAAAAATAAGCTTTTGACATTAAATTATGTTTACCAATAAGTATGACAATCTTTTATACTGATGAAATGGCTTGGAGAGCCAAGAATGTCACAATTTCTCACAAAGAATGGTATTTATTTATAATTTCTAAATGAAGTAGCATGCACCCTTTTTCATACATTCTGTTTTTCAGCTTGAAATGAGATTCCATCTTTCCGACATTTCACCTCTCAGAGTAGAAATAAAAACAACCTAAATGAATGTCTTCTGCTTGTAAAATCTCATATCAAGTACCAGCTAAAATGAATTACACATTTTCAAAAAAGGTTGATAGCTTAATAAGAACATTTGGGGCATTTTAGTCGTAAATGATTAATCCTTATTAAAGTATAAATCACTGACAAAAGCACCTCACAAGTCAGCTTAATGTCGCTAATTGCCCATTTCAAGGACCAGTCCAAGTGGAAGAATTTCTCTGACATTTTCTTCAGGCAATGTAATTGACAGAAGCCTATTCTGGCTTTTCACAATTTCTTTTCTATGTTAAAGCACTTCATTTACACTCATTCCTTATAGAAATCCCACAGGTTTTTCAAGCTATCCCCCTACTTTTCAACATAGTGTTAGAATCTAAAATTTATTTTTTTCAAAACTCAACATCATATTAGAATCTAAAGTTTATTTTTTCAAAACTCTATTATTTACTAATTTTTTAATTTTATTTTATTTTCAAGGTGATGTACAGAGGGGTTACAGTTACATACATAAAGTACTGAGTATATTTCTTATCAGACTTGCTGTTTTTATTCTTCTTGAGTTCTGTTTGCCTGGGAACTAAGAGATGTAACTTTACAGGAAGAAAGATACATGTTTTCAGCAAGTATTCACTGTATAAACTTCAGTTTGATTTTGTATGGTTTCAGATCCTTAAGCTGGAAAATAAACTGCATCGAAGGTGATTCATTTCTAATCAACAGTTTCTAATCAATCCATTTTTTCCTTGGCAAATTTAGCCAGGATTCTAGTGAATAATTGTAATGTCTTATGTGAGGGATAGGTTTGAGAGATGTTATCATGGGCTCAATTTCCCTGTGGATTTATACAATGTCACATTATGCCAATTTTGACACAAATTTATGATGCTGCTTCTCATGAGAAATATGTGAAAATCATTTAAAGCACATTATTCAAGAGTATAGTAAGTCATTTAATGGTGATTCTTATAAAACAGATCTGAGAAATTTATTCAAAAGGTAGCACACAGTATGCTAAACAGTCCAGTATATCTAATTTAAACAAGCATATTAAAAGCATAGCACGCTAATAAAATAAAATAAAAATCTTCAATAAGTCTACAATGATTACTAACTTCAGAAAATGCTATTATTTTTACTTTCTCTTTGCGATAAAGAAAAATACAACATTCTCTAGTTCCACCAATTTTCTACACATAAGAATATTTTTTCTGTGCTGTGGCTGAATGATACACACTTGTGCATGCATGAGCTATCATGTCTCTATCTGTTCTTATGTAAGGGGGCTGATTCTATTTCTTACCTATTGTAGATGGTGCTGCTGCAGAACACATAAGCATTAAATGATTGAAGCCAAACACAGAAATTCAAGTTCTACGTATTTTCCTCACATGGATGTCAACTTTCAGTTGACCTGAAGATAGACTGGAGATCCCAAGCACAAGGAATAATGCAGTGTGAGGGGCAGGGATAGGGGAAAAGGACTGGTTATTTATGATCAATCCACATCCAATACAAGTATGCAAGTATCATAGTCCTCACACTGAGATGGGAAAGTAATTCATGCAAAATAACTGTGTGGCTTTATACTATTCAGCCATATAGTTATAACACCTCTATAACATAAATAGGTTGGGAAATGGAAACGCACTGAGCAAGTGTTACTTCAAAATGTTTGAGGAGAAGAAGCAAAAGAGACTAAATATTTCAAGGAAAATGTGCAAGTTGTATAAAAGCAATTTCCAATGAAAATATTAGAAGACTGTTGTAATAGTGGGATATATAAATAGAATAAATAAGGAATAGATTCCTGCTAAGAAATCACAACGCTGGAGTTAGGCAACTTGTCAGGAATTTGTGTTTATAGACACCTCAGGAAAGGACTTTGCCTGAAACAGACTGTAAACAATATTCCATAATGATTGTTCTCTAATTCTGTGGCAGCTGGTGTGAAAAAAAAATGGTTTTTATCTCTTTTTTTCCTTGTTAATGTTGACAAAAATATTTGAACTTAATGTTTTAAAACACTGTTGAAATGGTAATTAGTAAAGAAATACTAAGTGTATAAGAAATGTGATTCAAGGAATTTTATTGAATAAATCCAATTTGTTATTTGCTTTGATATTCCTGGGTAATTCAACTAAAAGGAGTCCTAAAGATATCTTTTATTTTTGCTAGATTTTAATTGACATGAAAAAAATCAGTAATCTGAGGGTCACATCACTGGATACCATATTCTTATCCTCCTAATAGCACTGTTGTAGATAACTTGGGAGTTATAACAGGTACCTAGGTTAATGTTCAGGTACGTGAAAACTACTCTGTTGAGAACACTGACTCTTCCCATGAGCTTACTGAAACTGGAGAAGGATACATCACCTTGTATCTGACTTCATATTGGAGCTGTGCATTTCATTGCCTTAACTTTTGGCTCATGTTCTACCCAGTCCTGTAAGGGACATGTTAAATATTTGAAAAGTCTTTCTGGAAATTAAACACCGAAGAGAAAGGAAGTTCAGTTTTCACCCAGTCCAAGACAATATCTTGGTTTCACTGAATTAATAATTTCTCAGAAATCAGTTATCTCCATATGTATGAGCTTTTTGCTCAGGTCTCTGTTTAGCTACAGTTTCATTTCTTTTTGCATTAACGCAATATTTTAAAATATCTTCAGAAAACAGGGCATTGTTTCCCATTCCTGCCTGTTTTCACATTTATCTTCAAATACATACTCTACAAGGTTGTTTGAGTATTTATTTTCAAAATCACTATCAGTTTTAAATCAGTCTGTCCATGTATCCAGACAAACTAAAGAAAATATCCAGTGATTTATTCTACATAGAACTATATGCATTAATTAGTGAAGAATTAAGAATTTAACCACAGTGAGTCTTGTTTGTATATCTGTCTATTCTTCTATGTTACCAATTTCTTTTAGAAATATTTCACAATTTTGAGTATAAAACATTTTCTCAGCTGGGCACTGGTGGCTCACACCTGTAATCCTAGCTACTCAGAAGGCTGAGATCTGAGAATTGCGATTAAAACCCAGCCCCGAGAGGAAAGTCTGGGAGACTCTTATCTCCAATAAACCACTGAAAAACCAGAAGTGGCGTGTGGCTCAAGTGGTAAAGCACTTGCCTTGAGCTGAAGAGCTGAGGGATAGCGCCCAGGCCCAGAGTTCAAGCCCCACGAATTAAAAAACAAACAAACAACAAAAAAAACAAAAACAACAAAAAAAAGATGTTCTCAATTTTCTTCTAGAGTTTCAAGAGTTTCATGTATTATCAAGTTTGGTTGTTCTAGTATGAATAGAAAAACATATTATCAGTTGATTATCTGTAGTTCAGTATATTATATGGTAGTGTTGTACTCATTAAATATTCCTCATCACATTTTTTGTAGATAGAATTACACCTTTTGTCACTCTGAGCCTGATTCACCTCATTCAACATACTTGTCCCAGATTCCTCCATTTTCCTGCAAGTAACAGTTACAGGTGACCCTCCGTTTCTATAATTTGGCTCTTGTGAATGAACGAGGCTGCAGTTCACTGGTGGAGCAGATGTTGTTAGTGGATACAGACTTACAATCTTTTTAGATAAAGGCCCCACGATTGCTGTCACTGGAGTGTAGGCTATGGGTAGATCTGTTTTTGATTTTTGAACCATCTTCATACTGATTTCTATAGCAGTGGCAGCATTTTGTGTTCCTTATTAGCACCATATCAGGATTCTTTTTCCCTAGAATGCTCACTAGCATTTGCTGTGGAAGAACTGAAATTTTAAAAGAAATTTTTTTAAGTTGGTTACTTTTTTCTTTTCTTTCTTTATTTATTTATTTTTTTTGTGAACATACTGTACAGAGGGCTTACAATTACATGAGCAAGATAATGAGTACATTTCTTATCAAGCATTGTAGCCTCCTCCTTTGTTTACCCTTCACATCCCTTCCCAGCCTCCTCCCACCTCCCCATCCAATCCTCTACCTCCCTCCCACCAAAGTTGTAAAGTTCGTTTTCGACATGACAATTTGTACTTCTCATTGTTGTAACGGGTCCATCTGAACCCTTATTAAAACTACTTGTTATTTTCCCTATCCCCTCCACAAATTATACCGACATCAAATACAGTGAAAGCAGGAGTTATGCTGTGGGGGAAGGGACATACAAAGCAACAAAGAAATAATCTTATAAATGCGTTAGAAATAAATGCATGAAAGAATAAAAAACATTTGCAGAACATTTTTCTGCCTGTTCAAACAAACTGACTTAAGAAACCAACCAAGCCACAGGAAAATCAAACACCACAAGCAGACCAGAGACTCCAACAAGAGGCTGGTTACGGACACAAGGGAGATACAGGATTTTTCCCACATCTCCCCCCAAAAAGTCAAAGAACTTTTTTTATAAGTTTTATAAAAAAATTTTTCTAAAACTTTTTTTAATTTTTAATTTTTACCTTTTTTGAAAAAAATTGTTTTCTAATAACTTTTTTTTCCTCTTATAATTTTTATTTTATGGGTATATGTGTGTGTGTGCATTTTTCTTTCTTTTTTTTGTTTTTAAAATTTTGTTTTGTTTTTTGTTTAGCTCTACTGAACTTCTGATCTTTTTTTCTTTTTCTTATCCTTTTCACCTTTTCTTCTCTTTCCTTCTTCTTTATGTGACTTAATTGTTGTTCTGCACATCCTCAGATAAACCCATAGTCCATAAATAGACCTTATCCCCCATTGTGCACACACATAATCCACAAATTTTTTACTCAATTCAAAACCTCTTAGAATTAAATTCCTTAATAGCAGTACTACCTCTTTATACCTATATAATATTTTAAGTATTTTTATTTTTAAGTTTTTCACATCTCCTTTATAGCCCTCCCCTTCTCTCATTATATCCACATTCTTCTCTGAATATTTTGTTTTCTATCTGCATAATATTTTTAATTTTTACTTTTCTATTTTTTCTGGTCTCTTTTTTTCCCTTTCTCTTTCTTCTTTTTTTTCTCTCTATCTACTTTCATCCTATCCAAAATATTTCCTGCTTTGAGATTAGGACTTAGTTAACTTAACTCTCTCTTGCCTTCCCACATCACTCTATTCCTATTTTTTTACCCACATCTCTCCCTAAACCTAATAATTTCTGGTTTACCAAATTCTTCTTTGAGGTTCGTAGCCCATTAATATGTAGTTGTTTGATGTTGAATAGATGTATCTGTTGAACTAGATTGTATCTGCAGACTATTGACTGTGCAAATACAGACTTTGGTTGATGCTTGCCTTAAGAAATTTTTATTCATTTGGATTTAGCATGAGATCACCGAATATGTTGTATATATCCTACACTGAAGGTGGCATTTGGAATGATTTTTAAGTTGTTAGAATGATAAATTCTTCCTTTATAGTAAGATAATATTTGTTTACTGTGTTTTAATATTTGATGGAAAGTACAGATTTTATCTTGATTTAAAATTCCCATGGGGTCCCATTTTACTCCTGTTTTAAATACTTAAAATTTGCCTATTCCATCTTCCCTGTGGAATGAGCTTAGTGCCCTCTCCAGGGCTCTCTGTCCCAGCATGTTTTCAGGAAAACAATATGTAACTGCCTTTGCTATTTATGTGGTTGTGACAATTGTTTTATTCACTGATTCTGGTCTGAATTCTAGTACAAACTTTGTTGAACTCATTTTACATGTTAAGAATGTGTCTTTTAAAATTTTATTTTAAATAAATCTTTAACTTCCAGATAACTGTGGCTCATGCCTGAAATCCTAGCTACTCAGGTAAGATGGTATTAAATGAAGTGAACACCAAGATAGGGACACAAGTGTTGTTGGTTTTTTTCTTGCTTGCTATTGGTTCTAACATATTTATAATGTACCATGTGATTTTTTTGTTGCTTTGTATGTTCCTCCCTCATGGTATAACCCCTGTTTTCACTGTATTTGATTTCTGTCTAATTTGGGGTGGGGAAGGGAAAAATGTTTAAATAGGGATACAGGCGACTCATTGTAGCAGTGAGATGTACAAGACATTATGTTGAAAATGAATTTTATAATTTAGGAGGGGGAGAAGGGAAGTGTAGTTGTGGAGGTGGGAGGGAAGACAGGGTAGGAGAAAAAAAAAGGAGGAGGCAACAATGCTTTATGAGAAATGTACTCATTACCTTGCTCATGTAACTGTAACCCCTCTGTATAGTATTTTCACAATAAAAAAAATCTTATTAAAAAAAAGAAAGCCAGCCTGAGCAGGAAAGTCCAAGAGATTCATATCTCCAATTAATCACTGAAAAAGGCTGACATGTTGCTGTAGCTTTGGTGGAAGAGTGTTAGCCTTGAATAAGTAAAAGAAGCTTAGGGACAGCACCCAGGCTCAGAGGTCAAGGCCCAGGACTCACCAAAAATAAATAAATAAATAAAACATCTGAATGTAAAATAGTATTAAAACTAAGAAATGTTGGTCTTTTTTAATTGTGTAGGTGTATCATTATGTAATCAATAAATGTCCAGTTTTACAGTGTTTAATCTACTATAGCAAGAATCAGAAGATTTTAAAAGCTTTATTTATAACTTTACGAATGAAACTCAAAATAACTCATAGAATCCAGAAACAATCCAATCTCTTAACTGTTGGGCCTACCTCCTTTATGAAAGTTCTATTTTGAATTGTATGATTGAATCTAAGAGTCAAATGGAACAAGTGGCCTTTCTTTAAATTCACTTCATTCACAATTTATGTTAATGTGACAAACTGAGAAAAGGATTAAATTATTTGTAAAATCCAATTTGCTACACTGGAGCAAGCTCTCAGAAACTCTGGTTCTAAGTCCTTAAAGTCATTAAAGAGGCTGTGTAATTTGCATCTAACCACAGTTGAATAACCTTAAAGAAAGTAGCTAAGTACTATGATCAAATATACGAATGTTCCAAATGAAGCACTCCTCAGCAAATTTCCCTAATTTATCCACTCTGCTTTCTTTCTAAATTCTAGTTTACGCAAATTTAAACTAGTCTCCCTATAATCTATCCTCCAATTTTTTCCTCATTTTTTTCTCTCCAAACATTTCCTTTGTATTTTTCTTTTCTTCTTTGTGTCCCTCCTATTCTAGGTACATTGCAATCAAATAATGAATAAGATAATAACCAAAGTACATTATAGAGGTATATGTAAAAATTCTAATTACACTTACTTAATATTGCAACAATGGTTTAAAACTAGAAGAAGAAGAAAGCATTCAGGAACCAGTGGCTCATAACTATAATACCAACTACTTAGGAAGCTGAACTCTGAGAATCAAAGTGCAAAGCTAGCCTGGGTAGGAAGTCCACAAGACTCTTCTCTTGAGTTATCCAACAAAATGCCCGAAGTGATAATGTAGATCAAGTGGTAGAGTGCCAGCCATGAGCAAAAATTCAAGACAAAGAATAGAGCCCTGAGTTTAAACCACAGGTTATTACAAGCATAACATTAATATATGCTCATACAAAAATGAAGAAAATATTGATTGTTCTGTAATGGACTAGTCTTTTATCATGATTAGACACAGGAATTGCTCATTATACTTACACATGAATGTCTTTGTTTATATATTCTTGGGTTCATATATGAAGAAACAAATACAAAGAAAGGGGTAGCTTAAAAATAACAAATTATTCAGTTTGAGTATATTTTTGTATGAAATGACACAACTAAAAGCAATATTACCAAAACTAAAACTAGCTATATTAATTAAAATTAATATGTTGCTTACATTATAAGAAATGAACAGTGTGAGTCATATTTAAAATGTGTGAGACTAATAATTTCAATAAATCAAATCCTCTTTAAACTTTTGGGAACATGTAAAGATATACTGATGATATAATTATACTCATTAGATATTTTGCAATATAAACATCAAAGTATTTTCATCTACTTCCATTGATTTCATTAAGTATAATGTGATTGAAAGAAAATATGTACATATATTTTTATGATTGATTAAATGAATACTCCTGAAAGTCAAAATAGCTTCATTAAGTTAGAATTATAGTCTAAAGCAAAACTGGTAAATAAATTGTAGTTGTTGGCTTTATAATATGCCCAGCCTCTCAGATTAAATATATATTTCTATGTATATCAAATACATGTGATGATTTTCTAACTTATACATATCCATCAAGTTTGACTTGACTTGCTGCTCTGATCTACCTCATCCTGCAAGCCAGTCTCTCAAGGAGTCTAAGATTGTGTGCATTCCAGTCTCCTAGACAGGAGACAGAGTTACCAGGAACCCAAGAGGAATTCCTTAAGCTTCCATTTGGAAAATGTAATAGTCATTTCTGGGGAGGATTCACATTCTAGATTATATGATTACAGTAAACTTCAAATGCACTGACAAGAATCCACTGAAGTCTCTAAGTAATCGTTTTTTCCAGTAACTCAAGTTACCTCATTGACTCCTTGGTTCATGGCCCTATTCTCTGTCTTCAAAGTTAGTAGTGTATAAATTAGCTTGAATGCTGCAAGAAATTACTATAGACTGAGTCTCTTAACATTGATTTCTCTTCTCACAATTGTGGAGAGTCAAAGACTGATTTATAAGCATGCTTTTTTATTTCATTTATTTATTTATTTATTTATTTTCTGGAGGCTTTTCAACTTAACCTGGATATGGCCACCTTATTGTGCTGTCTTCATTTGGCTAACCCTTTCAGAACGGACCTGTCAAGTGTATTCTTATATCTTTTTTCTTTTTTTTTTTTAGTGTATTTAGTAGTTGTGCAAAGGAACTGCCACAGAAGAAATCAGTTCTTGAATACAATGAGTCTTGATCAATGTCACCCCTTTCAACATTCTCACCCACTCCTCCCCCCTCCACCCCTTCCCACATTCCTCTTCTCATAAGAATGCCATTTAAAGCAAATTGAAGTCCATCTTAACTAGCCTACTTCAACGTAATTAATTTTTTAGGACCTATTTCCAAATACACTCAGATTCTGAGGTTTTGGAGGTTACGTGTTCAACAATTTGGATAAAATTCAAAGTAATATTCAGATCTTACAAAAGAATCATGCCATCTTTTATTCTGACATTAATCTCATGACCTTCTCTTCTACGTTCTTTGCCAATATCAATCCACATCCTTTCTGTAAGAATATTTGTGACTTTACATAATGCTCTCCAGTGCTGTAGGATTTTTTAAACCAACTTTAACTAGTTTTGATTCTACAAAATTATTTTAAATTTGAGAAATACATTCAAAATTTATGACTAATTTCACACTATACTCATCTTTATCAGAATTAATGATAATTTAATCCTGTTCATGAATGCATTTGTTTACATATTTACAATGTTTTTATAAATTAATGCACATTTAAATTTGTGTAAGCATTGTAATTTATAAACTATATGATCTGAAATGCCATTCATTTTTATTTCTATAATTCTCTGTTCAGCTTTGATAAATATATTTTTTGGCAAACTTTACTCCTGGTATCAAAACTACTGTGCCTTTATTTTTATAATTATGTACATGTGTACAGCTCATGACAGATGATAGACACATATTCTAAGCTTTATTAAGTACCTCTTAATTTATATTTCTCACTTAACATGTTATCAAGAAAATGTCCCCATGCCAATTGATGTTACACATCTGTATGTAAACATACATATATAATTTTAAATATCTTCCAAATAATTCTCACTGATGGGGGGGTGGAGGGAAAGTAGGAGAAAAATGAGGGAGGTTAACAAGTTGGACAAGAAATGTACTCACTACTTTACTTATGCAACTATAACCCCTCTGTACATCACCTTGACAATAAAATTAAAATAAAAAATCTCATTGATAAGTAGCATAGTTTGTTTATTTAATCATTTTCTATAAGTAAACATATCATCAGTTCTCAAATGTCGTGGGGCTTTAACTCTGGGCCTCAGCCCTGTCGCTTAGCTCTTCAACTCAAGGCTATGGCTCTACCACTTGTGCTACAACGCCACTTCCTGTTTTCTGGTGGTTTATTGGAGATAAGAGTTTCACGGACTTTCTTGCCTGGGCTGGCTTTGAACAGTGATCCTCAGATCTCAGCCTCCTGAGTAGGTAGGCATGAGCCACCGGCGCCCAGCTCAGTTCTCAAATTTTTGATTGTACAAAATGTGCCAAAGTAATTACTATATTATCTATAAATCTATAACATATATTTATTTGAAATGTATTACATTTATAATGTATGTTATGTATAAATTATAATAATAAACATTGTCTATATTGTGTTTATTTTACTGCTATAGATTCTGTGTATAGAAGAATATTGAATGTATGTATGTGTATATTTATATATGAAAAACTTTTATATATATATATATATATATATATATATATATATAAAACTTTCAGTAATGTAAAAATTACTCTTTCAGGGCACATTTCTAGTTATTGTGCATGAGAACATCGCAGTTCTTGTATTCCTGCAGACACTGGTATTGTTTATCCTGTTTTCTCTTACACTAAAAATTCTATGTCGCCAGGAGCCCGTGGCTCAGACCTGTAATCCTAGCGACTCAGGAGGCTGAGATATGAGGATCACGGTTCAAAGCCCATCAAGGCAAGAATATCCATGAGACTCTTATCTCAAATAAACCACTAGAAGTGGCACTGTGGCTCAAGCGGTAGCGCTCTCACCTTGAGCTGTAGGGCGCAGGGACAGCGCCCAGGCCCAGAGTTCAAGCTCCACGACTGACAAAAAAAAAAACAAAAACAAAAACAACTATGTCATTGTCACTATATGAATGCATTATCAACAATGAAACTGCTATCTGTCTTTTGGAGGTCCTCTGGAGGAACTTTTCTTCTAATTCAAGTCCTTTGCCTTTTTTTCAAATCACATTGTACTTTTTCTCACTATTCACCAGAAAGAATTTGAAAAATACAAATAAAAAAAAATTATTTTTTCTAAACAGTGCCTAATTTCTTTGTTTGGGAGTAAAAAAAATACAATTCACACAGAGTTTTGAAACTAGACATATTCAAATATAGAATTGTACATTTCTTGCCTCTTGGTCTGCTTGTTTTTCAAATGCAGAATTTTATGGTACTATATATTTTCCCCCGAAATATTTAAGCTTTTTTTTTTGCCTTTGAGTATCTTATCTTTTTATAAAATTTACATTTATTTTCTTCCTATGAATAAAATTGAATTTAAATAACTTTTTCTCACATGCATAGTTGATGTATTTTTGCAGAAGTAGAGCTCTTCTCATAGAAGTGAACTGATTTGCTATAATTTCTAAAACCTCCATGCAATCTAGGATCTTTTCTTTTTTGCTCCTACTCTTCTTCTGTGATATGTCTTGTTTTTACCATTAAAACATCACACTGGTGTTGATAAAAAGTTTTTGTTTTTGTTTTTTTTTCGGTCGTGGGGCTTGAACTCTGGGCCTGGGCGCTGTCCCTCAGCTCTTCAGCTCAAGGCCAGCACTCTACCACTTGAGCTACAGCGCCACTTCCGGTTTTCTGGTGGTTTATTGGAGATAGGAGTCTCATAGTCTCTCCTGCCCGGGCTGGCTTTGAACCACGATCCTCAGATCTCAGCCTCCTGAGTAGCTAGGATTACAGGCGTGAGCCACCAGCGCCCGGCTGGATAAAAAGTGTTTAAAGGTATGATTTAGTATTTGAAGAGAAAGTAATTTGTTCTTATTCTCAATTTCAGTACATTTTTATCTTCTTCATTCATTTGAACATTAAAATTATTACACAAGGAGAGAAATAATATATTGATATGTCTACATTATATTCACATTATTCAATATATTTCCTTATATTTTCCATGAAAAATAACAATCGATAAGCATTGAAACCTGCGTAATCATTCCCTAATACATGCTGCAGACTCAGAAACTATAAAATAATCCTTTCCAAAATAGTATTCTTCAACAACCTGTCAGTTACTGAGTCAAAAATTTGAGAATTTTCCATTCCATTTTGTGCTGATTTTCTATTTTCAGTGTTTTCCTTTTTTAAAACATCTTCAACTAGTTTTCCCAGCTGCTAATTTTTATTTTAATATGACAGAGACTTTAGAAGACTTTAAAATGTCTACAATTTTCCAGAAGCAGAACAAATATAACACTATTGATTGTATTCAGTTAAAATAAAGAAACAGAGTTAGAGCAAAACCAGTGGGTTGCGCAAATTTTTTATTCTTTTCTTTTTAATTTTTACAATAATTCTTAACAGTTAATTAAATAATTAAAACAGTTTCTTCATTGTCTTAGCCTTTCACCTAATGACAGAAAGGTAGATAGCAAAGCCTTTGTATTGTTTGTATATTTCCAGTAGATGACTGCTGAATAAAATCCTGAATTCTCAGGATGCGTAGAGCTCGCTGACCATAACTGAAGATAGCACAGGACTCAGAGCTTGTCCTTAACTGAGCTTCATAATATATGCAGCAAGTTTTTTTTGTCCACCAGTTTTGATCAAAATCGTATCTAACCCAGGCATGGGTGGTTCATGCTAGTAATACTAGTTTCTTGGGGGTAAAAGTCTGTGGATTGTAGCTCAAAGCCAGCCTGGGCAGGACAGTTCTCAAATCTGGAAGTGGAGCTGTGTCTCTAGTGGTAGAATGCTAGTCTTAAGCAAAAAAGCATAGGGACAGTGAGTTCAAGGCCCAGGACCAGCACAAAAAAGAGAGTGAGAGGGAGGCAGAGAGAGATTGAGAGCCAGAGAAACAGAGAAACAGAGAGGAGAGAAAGGAAAGAGAGAGAGAAAATTACACATCTACTGAATCTCAAAATTAGGGAAAGGCTTATTGTACATTTGTTTGTCTAGTGTGCTGCTTACTTATGTTTAGTTTCCTGAAAGCTCTTGAGAGTCTAGGGTGCTGTAGACAATTACTGAGATGTGCAGACAATGGAAATTAACTTCTGCGTCTGCACTGAGAGAGTGCTAGGTTATAGTCTCAACATTTGAAGAGATTTCAGAAAGTTTTGTAGCATCCTAGACATGAGTTAGCAATCCATGAAGATAAGTATATAGTTACTTTATGAGATAAAGTTATTAATTTTCTCAAAATGACAAATCTAAGCAAATGAGCAAAGTTGTTGAAAGATGCTTATGCAAAAGTACTAGAGACGTTATTTGTGAGCAGAGAGATGAGCAGGATCCTTGTGTTTGGACAACCCGTTC
>NW_012267237.1:12646651-12683100 GCF_000151885.1 Dipodomys ordii | reverse complement strand
ATCTCCTCCAGCATCTGTTGTTATTAGAGTTCTTGATTTTTGCCGTTCTTTCTGGGGTGAGGTGATATCTCAATGTTGTTTTGATTTGCATTTCTTTGATGGCTAGGGATGTTGAACATTTCTTCAAAACCAATCATTATTAAAGAGAAATAAAACTGACAATGGTTTCATTTAAGTTTTGGGTAAACCCAACAACATTCCACGTATACTTTTTGTACTAAGGTGATACTATAAGCTGGATATAATTCTAAAATAGCCCCTAGAATTAAGATCTTGACTGGAGCTACATTGGAGACTCTGAATTCTCTTCTTATTTCAACAATTCAGTGATCCAAACACTTTAACTGTTACCAAACACATTAACTGTTAGACTTTTCAGAATGAAAGGTCAGAAGATCATTGACAATAATCATTATTTACACTTAACATTAGTTCAGATAAAAAAAGAAAATCCAGTAGTTAGGGTCCTTAAAAGTCTCAGACCCAAAGAGACATCAACCCATTGTCCAGAGACTAGAGTGATGATGTTTTTTGTGCATAAGAACATTAGGACAATAATCAACCATCAATTTTGACTTCAATAAATGTATTAACTATAATGTGTATTAACAAATACTCTCTATTTCACTACCTACCTATGGCACGCAAGTACTCACACCATGTATCTTATTATATCTAGATAGTTGAACTATACTATTGACTATAATATATTTATTCTTCTCAGTTTGGAATAAACATTTTTCTTATGTGTTGATATAAAAACACAGATAAAAATTAAAGTATATATATATATATATATGTATATATATATATATATATATATTTGATGGGCCTTATTGTCATCACAATAGCAACCTTGATCCTAAATTCACTTTCATTGCTTAATTTAGTGGTCATGTTACTATTTTCTATTTCTTCAGATGAACTAAACCTACAGAAATAATTCTTCATGTGATGATATCTTCAACTTGGTGTTTATCACTTCTAATGAGAATAATGTGTTTCCTATATTTTTCTTTACTGTAGAAATGGTAAAAACATGACTCCCATGTCAAATACTGTTAGATTTTTACTTTGTTACCCAAGGAATTAACAAGGTGTCCCTCGGCAAAGTGCAGTGGTGGAAACTGCCTCAGACCTCTCATGTCACTTCTCACACTGCTCTACCCTTGACCCAACCCTGCCATGCTTCCCCATTAAGTTGCCTCTACACTCAGTGTTTTTGTACCTTTTTTCCTCTCCTTTCCTCTGTAACTATTGCCCCAGGGACCTAAAATGAAAAGAAGAGAGAATTTATTTCTAGTGCAGACATTTCAAATACCTAGAGCCCAAAGATGCAGTTTAAAATAAAACAGATTTAAAGTTGAGCATGGTTTGAGAAATTAAATTACAAGTATTTGCCTCTACCCAACTAAATGAAAATGAAGTAAGATTCTCTAGGTAGTTAGAAAATATTCCAGATCGAAAGTGTTAACATCCTTTTCTTCTATTTAGAAAATCGACAATGGTTAGCTGCTTTATGTCAGTCCTTTTCAGTTGTGTGTGTGTGTGTGTGTGTGTGTGTGTGTGTGTGTGTGTGTGTGTGTGTGTGTATAGACAGATTCACACTTGGATGCTCATGTTCTATGTGCTAGAAACCTTGGACAAGCCTCTCACCTTACACTACTCCAATATCTGGAACTGGAGCTATGCAGTACCAGCTTTAGCTTTCAATCTCTTTTTAATTAGAAGGGTTTCCATCTGCCAGGAAAAAAATCTTAATTACCTTGATAAAACCTACAAAATATGAGATATTAAATGATTTGGGAGCTAGTAAAGAAAGTGAAAAATAATAGTAAATAAACTATGGTTTTGAAACATAAAGTTCAAGCAAGTTTCTATACTGAGTAACACTTATTTAGCTCTGTGTTTCCACCTGAGATTTCTTATGAATATAATAAATATTATTGAAAATTACTTTCTTTGGATATCAATTTGCCTATCTTTCTATCTCTAAAGATCATTGATAATTTAGCCTCAAGATTTTTTTCTCTGTCAAAAGCTATTTATGGGTATTTCATAAGTGAACAAATTCTCAAGAGGGCAAAAAACTAGATCTCCTCCTTAGTGTTTTAAGTACTCATTTAAATAATGTAAAGCATGGGCTACATAAGCCAAGCAGATGGAGGGAAAAAGATGATAGAGGGAGAATCCTTCATGACTCCCAATCTAGTGCTCACACATGTAGGTACATCAAAAGTTTTGAAAAAAAAAGTTCCCAGTAGTCTTCCTACTTTAAAAGGAATGTTTAATGGTCCGGCTAATGATAACCAAATTGTTTTTAAAGTGTAGAATTATCCCACAAAGTTCCTAAGTCATTTTATTAATGTGTTTATAAATGTGAAATTCATCTGTGAGATTTGTAACATCAGGTATAAAGAGAAGACCAGAGCAATCGCTCATCTGTAAATATTCTTGTAAAGGTCCCCTTGAAAGTTCATTTAAGGTGGGTGGTAGAAACTTGTTTACAAAAATCAAGCATATCAAATCCTCCTAGAAAGTATGAAATTACAGTAAAGAACTTATTACAGTGTATCACATCTCTTTTTGAAGACAGTCATTTCTCTAAAGTATAGCCATAAACCCAATTAACTCAAACTGATGCTGTGTGTACGTGTTTATGCCTCCTAATATTACCATCTCTGAGTCAAAACGCCCACCTGAATCAGCTCATTGCACCTCTGCCTACTTATGGAAGTTAATTGTGCTATTTGGGTTAAAACCTTTCAAACTGATCTGAGAATGTTTACCTAAGTAAACACCATATCTTATGAATTTCTGCAATTTTCTACTTTCCCATCCCAAATGAGTAAATGTTAATGGGATTATCTCTTATCTATTGAGTTTTGTATTTTTTTATTTTCTATGATTATTTAATGGAATTTGTACTTCACTTTTTGAGCTTTTAAAACATTTAACATGATTTCAAATTACAAAATGCACAAAGCTTACTAGAAAATTTTTAAAAAACTATGAATCTTATTAAGAAGAAATTGGAAAACTCCTTTGATTTCAATCAATGAAAGATGTTCATTAGCTTTATTCATGTCACTATGTTCCTTTTTCTCTCCCTCTCTCCAGTCCTTGTTTATATCTCTTTTTCAGTATTTCTCTTTTTCCACACATTTGAACCATTACAATAATCTATTAAAGAGAAATTATCTTCAGAAGAATTCCTAACATAATTTACTTGAATTATATGGAGATATTTTAATTTTATATGGATATTTTAAGGAAATATACTCCCTGATATTATGTCCCATATTTGCTGGCATATGGGGTAATTAATGCTACTTATACAGTAGCTCTCATATTTCCTACTTTTTTATAATGTCTGTTTCACTGGGTAAATTTAACAAATGGAAAATAAGAGCAATAATAATTAGAAAGTTAATTTGTTCTTAATTTAAAAGCATATTGGTGGCCTTTCCTTATGATGAAGATCATTGGTTTGGGAATTGTTTTCTCTTAGCTTTAGGAAATATCTTTGATTGTTATTTCGTTCAGTTATTCACTCATTTGCTTTTTGTAGCTGTGAGCTCTGAGCTTTTCCATAATGATTATCTTTGGAAATGTTACATAGCTTGAAGATACATATGTTTTAATATTTAATAAGTCATAATTCTCTGAAATATTTTCTGTAAAATCTGATTATTCTTTATAGGTTTTTCATTTATTCCAAAATTTTCTTAATTTTTACTTTTCCAAATTATCATAGTGTATGGAATATTTTGATTATCTTACCTATTGCTTTGAAGTATAAGGGCATAATTAAAACTGGGAATGGAAGAACAACTCAGAAATATCATATTGAGTTGATCCTTTCAAACCCTTTTAATCTATTTGCAGATTTCTCATTTATACTTGGCATTAAACACATATGACTAGGGTCTACATTCAATCTGTAACATAAATACAACTCTTCGTAATATGAACTTTCTCTAATTAATACCTCATCTATACATTTTCCAAGTTATAAAATATATTACATAATAGCTTTAAATCATAGTTGACCAAAATTAATGATGGCATTTTACCGGCAAACTAAATCCAGCTCTCTAGCATTGAATTTATTCATCACTGTCCTATCACTAGCAAATAAATACTGAGGCATGAATAATTCTTATACATGTCTTTGTTTTTAACACATCTGATCTCTCTAAGTCTGGGGGAATTTTATTTTTCTTGAATAATATCAGATATTCACCAAGGTACATTTATATTACTAAAATCATTCAATTTCCTTAACATGATAGCATAATTTTCAGTTCTGGTAGAATAATTTGTTTAGATGTTAATTTAAATTCTATTGCTAGTTCCCCAGCCACATTCTTATTTCTAGAAAAAACACAAAGATGAAGCTGCCTGCATCAGCTCATGGTTTTCAGTGGAAGAGCAGAAAAGAAATCTTTCGGGGGATGCACTTATGGTGAATTTAAGTAGTGCTTTCTTTCTGTCATAATGAATATTCATGATCTATCTGCTTATTGAGTAGAAACCAATGCTGATGAAATAAATGAATGGAAAGAATATGACAATCTCTTGATGAGGGGGCAGGACACAGATGAATGACCTAAAGGGATCTGCAGGGAGATCCTGGGGTCCTGATGAAAGATCCTATCCACAGGGATGCTAATCCAACACATTGTTCATCACACATTAGCTTTCTGTAACACTTTTAATGAATGCATATAAGACCGAATGGAAAGAAGACCCTCATGGTGACTGAAATTACACTTCCCATAAGTGTGTGGGGATGTGGACACAATAGAAATTTGAAGGTTGGTTAATTTTTATGTATTATTTTTATTAGTCTTTTATTTTTGTTGGTCATGGGGCTTGAACTCTGGACCTGGGGCACAGTCCCTTAGCTCTTCAGCCCAAAGCTAGCCTTCTGCCACTTGAGCCACAGTACTACTTCCAACTTTTTCTGTTAATGTGGTGCTGAAGAATTGAACCCAGGGCCTCATGCATGTGAGGCAAGCACGCTACCACTGACCCACCTTCCCAATCCCTATTATTATTTTTTTAAATCATGACCTTTCATACTTCTAAGTTCCCAGAGTAATACTGTATCTCACATATACCTAGAACTTTTATCTGAAATTACAAAGACTATAAAGAATTGCAAACATGCACCTAATGATTATATTCTTGGTTTCAGATGTGCTTCAAATGATATGTACAGTTTTTTATATAAAAATTATAAAATATGCTCCTTTCAATTTGTTTTAATTTGCCTTTGATTACACTTAATCTTTGGTTTAATAAATTCAAAGTTAAAGAAAATTCTTCAAATAAGTATTATAGGTGCTTAGTTTTATGTTCTGTTTTCAGCACTAGGATTTGAATTCAGGTCATGATATTTACTTGGGAAATGACATACTTATGGAGCCATGCCTGTAGTCCTTTTTGCTTTAGTTATTGTTTTAAGAAAAGGTTTCAGGTGTTTTGCCCAGGTGACATCTGATCAGGAACTACTTATCTATGCCTGCAGTTTGGCTGCAATTCTATGTGCGCACTAACCTGCCCCCAACTTTAATTCTGAATATTAGTGGTTTAAAGTGTGTTGGAAGACATAAGAAACCAGAATCATATCCATTGCTGCTGGAACAAATTATTATAAATTTATTAACTTAAAGTTACAGTTTTTTTTGTTTGGTCTTTAGTGTCTTTAGATTAAAAATAATCTGGCCTAAAACAGGATGCAGCAACTCAAAGTTTTGTGTTCCTCCCATTGTTCATACATGAAATGCTAGCCTCCACTTGGGGTTGAAATCTCTGAGAAATGATTCCACCATGACAACAAAATCCTCACGAATGGTAATATTTTACTCATACAAAAAGCCTCTGACAGCTCCCTGCACCTTCTCATGTGTGACACTACACGAAGATGGATCCTCATCAGGTACCAGATTTGTCTTGATCTTAGCCTTCCCTGTCTGGAGAACTAGGAGAAATAAAATTTCAGTTGTTTATATGCCTCTAGTCAGTGGTGCTCAGTTAGAGCTGCCTGTATTGACTGAAACCTCATGTGTGCAAAGAGCTTCTCTCTTTGGGGAAGCTGTCAGGGAGTAGCCCTTTCTTTACCTTTTCCAGTGTTTAGAGATTGCCTGTTATCTAAGTATAGTGGCCTGCTTTCTCCATCCTCAAAGTCAAGGGCAGAGGGTAGAGTCCTCTTCACATGGCATCATTCTGACCCCTGCTCACAGTGTCACATCTTTTTTCATTTGACACTTCTGCCTGCCTCTTCTACTTTTAAGGACTGTTGTGATTGAATTGAACGCACCAGGCTACTCCTCACTTTTCCATTTTTAAGGTCAGTGAATAAGCAATTTTAACTTCCATTTGCCATGTAATCGAACAGTTTCTGAGAGATTGGAAAATGTGTATTTGAGGGAAGGGCCAATATTCTGACTAATAAAGGTTTTAAGATATCTTTAGAAGAGGAACATTAATTAAATATTATCATCTTATTAAGAGGAGAATTTCTCAGCAGTGTATTTACACTATTTAAGCTGTAGATTGTAAGATGATGACATAACCTGATTCTTTTTTTTCTTTATTTTTTCTTCTTTTTTGCCGGTCATGGGGCCTGAACTCTGGGTCTGGGCACTGTCCCTCAGCAATTGAGTTTAAGGCTAGCGCTTTACCACTTGAGCCACAGCACCACTTCCAGCTTTTTCTGCTTATTGGTGCTGAGGAATCAAACCCAAGGCCTCATGAATGCAAAGCAAGCACTCTACCATTGAGCCACCTTCCTAGCCCTTGATTCTTTTCTTTTTAAGAACTGGGAGGCAGTTGTTCAATGAATTCTTTGTAAAGAAAATGTTAAAAAAAATACAGTGTGGACTTTATTATATTCATAAGATAAAAGGAAACAGTGCATATGAATTTTGAATGTCTGTGAATTTTGGTGTGCTAGAACTATAATTTAAAGCCAAGATTTTATGTTAAGATCTTCTGTGAGTATAGGGCTGTTAGTGAGTTTGAGCAAGGGCTGAGGTGTGGCTCATTGGTAGATGATTCCCTAGAGCATGCAAAGCCCTGAGTTGAATAAGTATCACTATTGAATAACAATATATTGCTTGCATTGAAAATGAGTTTTACTCCTGAATTAATTTTCAAAGATTGTCACCACAAGGGACCAGGAATGATTTCCAGCCAGGGAAATGTATCATCGAATAGTTCTGGAAGCTTGTAGCCTGATACAAGGTATTTATATGATTCCTTTCTTCTAAGGTTAAAAACCTGTTTCTTTCCTCCCCCTTCTTCCAGTGGTCTTATAAGTGTTTGCTATCCCTTGGCTTAGCAAAGCTCACAGTGATCTCCACATTTTACCTTCATCTGGTATTTTTCCTGTGTGGATTTCTTTCTTTTTCATTTTAATTTTTTATCATTGTATTGTTATTGTAAAGATAATGTCCAGAGAGGTTACCGTGTTATGTCAGGAAAACAATCATTTCCTTCACGCATGCTTGCCCACTTTTCCCCTCCCATCCCACCCATAGGATGACTAGTTCATTTTCAACATAATATCCAGTGAACATCATTGTTGCATTTGTTTACCCTTTGTCCCTCCAATTTTGTGCCTCCCCTTCCACTCCCAAAGACATATAAATGAACAAACAGAACCAAAAGGAAAGAAAATCAAAAGAAGGAAATAAGGGAAAACAAAAACAAAAACCTCTTGTTTCCATTTCCTGGAGTTCATTTCAACAAATGTTATTTTGTATGATTAGATGCACATAGGTATTGTGCCTTTCTGTTCCTCTTCTAAGAGTATCCTTTGGACTGTGTATGAATGCCTAGAGACTAGCATAATTTAATATGCGCAGATGTGTAGTAGATCTATTTTCCATATATGAGAGAAAACATGCACTGTTTGTCTCTCTGAATTTGGCTTAACTCACTTAACATGATTTGTTCTTGGTTTATCTCTCAATGGATGTCGGAATATAAACTTCCCATTTTTATTAGGACAACAGTCATGTTGTTTTAGGAACCAACCAATATCACCTCCTCTTCAATCATATCCACTTGACCAACCCTACTTCCTATGTCTTATTACGGTTATATTCTGTATTTCTAGGAACTAGTGTATGGGAGCTGGAGCAATTTAATAGAGAAGATGTTTGTCACATCAACCAATTCAAAGTTTTGGCTTTACAAACCAGTGATTCTGAGTTTGGAACTTAGAACCAGACTTGTTTGTTTAACTGACACCTTTGTTTATAGTTAAGCATAACTAAACAATTCTGCTTCTGAGGGATAGCAAATTGTGGGATGAGGTGTCAAGTTCAATGAGATACTTTTGGGGGTGATGAGGTATTAATTACTAATTATGGATTAGCCAGAACCCACCCCACACAGATGACATGTTGACAAAAGAATTAAAGTGGATGTCCAGTCTACAATGGTTTTGCACACCTTCACTTGCATGCTTTCCAATACCTCAGAAAGCAAGATTGATCCAGGTACAAAGATGGACAAATGGATCCTAGATAAAGATAAGATCTGAGTCTTCCCATGGCCAGGCTTGAGTGAAAGGACAAAAATAGTCTATGACTACTTTTATAATCTACATAGCTTTTTTAAAAGCCAGAAATAAGATTTATGCCAATGTGCTGATATTTCAATTTAAGTATATTAATCCTGTATTTTAAAAAGCCATGCAGCATTTTTCATGCAATAATTGTCATTGAATAAAAGACAAATCATAGTCATTATAGCAAACAGTCCATAATTTAGTGCTTCCTTCTTTACTCCCCATGGCAGAGTTTTTCATGATCTGTAATGCTTCATGGAATTTGTTGACTTATTGTGTAGATATCAACCAATTTTCCAGACCAAGGGAAAACTCACAGATTTAAGATTCTGCCATTATCATGGCAGAATTATAGATGCAAACTCATCACAGTACACATAAGTCAGAATAGCTCATAACTCAGTCCATTAACACAAAGTAAATTCAATCTAGGTTTTTTTTTTGCCTTTTCTCTAAAATCATTATACACAGAGTTGGAGGTTTCATATTCAATTGTATTAATTCTTCTGTATTACCTGAAGAAGATGAAACTTCTCTCTCTGTATATGTATTATTTTCTGTCCTTCCTCTCTTCTTCTCTCCCTCCTTTCTTCTTTCTCTCCCTCATTTCCTCTCATTCTTTTTCTTTCTTATTTAGTTCCAGATAACATCTTCTCTTTGAAGTCAGTTCTTTCATGTAAATCAGCAAATGAGCAACTTTATAAAAAAGTCAGTCCATCACAGTCATGGTACTTCAGTCGTGGGAGGCATTGTTTAATGATAACCCAAATGAAAAGTCATTGGGTTTTTAGTTGGGGAGGGAAGTAATCAACAAAGATTTTATCCACGGACCTCTGAACTGTTTAAATGTTGTCCATTGCCTTGCCCAAATCTGAACCTCTCTTTTTATTCTATAACATGATTAATACATTTTTATAAAATTAACTTGTTACTGGTAACCCAAGTAACCACTCATTGCAATGATGGAACACTGCTACGATACTTTTAGCCCTTAGCTTTCACTGCTCGGATTCTAAATTCTTACTTTAACTTTTCTGTACCTGAAAACTCTCTTATAAGTTAATCTCTGCTCTCATTAATGTGTGCAATAGGTTCAAGTGCTAGAATTAAAAGCTTGCTTGAACATTCTTAGACCCAAGACTGATAGAAAAGGACTTTCTGTTCCTCACTCGTTTTTTGCAAAGCCCCAAGGTGTATTGAAACTTTTCCATATGGTTTTCTGATAAGTTAGTACTGTTACCACTCACAGAAGCAAATTTCTTCAAAATTACACTGTTAGTTTCTATTTTCCATCTCTTTAGCTTTATAGTCAGTCCTTGCCTTTATTTTGGAGATTCATAAGATGACCTCTAAAATAAATATTATGTGAATCATTTTTACTGTGAACAAAATTGTAACCTCAGAGCAATGGTGACTATGAAGAACAAATATAACAGCATGGAGGCCCTCCAGGTAGAAAAGGCATGTGGCTCAAGGCATGATCACTGATAGGGTCTGGTTGATTTTCTTGTAAGACCAGGAGTTAGATGTGGATGCCTAGCCCATGGTGACATTGCAGACTTCAAGTGGAGGGCAGGGTTGAATTATCTAGTCACATGCAGTATTTCCTCATCGGGTATTTCAGCCTCTCCACCCAAGGAGGGCTTCACGGAAAGCTCAACCATGCTTTGCTGCTGCTTTATCATTTACCCATGGGGCCAATGATTAGTGGACAAAGTCTTCTGAAAATCTGAGCCAAAAATAAACCATTCCTTCTTTTAAGTTGATGATCTCAGGGGCTGTGTTACAGTCAGATTAGGAACAAATAGTCATTCATTTTATGAGTGAATGTTAGTTCTTTCTTCATGAGAAGGGGAAATACTGTAAAATATAGGATCTGGGAATTGGATAAGAAAAAGATAAGTACTTCAATGTATACTTTACAATTGATAAAAGAATATAGTGAAAATACTAATCAGTCATTTGTTAAAACAGATAGCCAATACCATTTTATATTTTTTATTTCTAAATAATTCAAAGGGAAAATAGAAAGTATTTTTGGTATGCTATCATAGGCCATAGCTATGCAAAATATGGCTATGGCATTGTGTGATAATTGTTCTACACTATGTATCTATAAAGTGAAACAATATAGGGAAAGACATTGCAAAAATGTATATCCTGAGAAGATGAATTAAAATTCAGAAAGTTCACTCCTTTCCATCACGCCAAAATAAGAATCCTTTCCAGATATTTTCATGGTAAAATGTATTGTAATATCAGATTTAAGACTACAGAGTTTTATTTTATCTCAGGGCCACTTACTATATTACATCTATTTCAGAATCATTTATAGTAATATGAGTTTGGATTTAATGTACATTTTAGAAAGTTCTAAAGTGCTAAGTAGTTTTAAATAGATTTAATGTAAGAGTACGTATTAAGGTTACTACACATCTGAAGGAACCAGTGCTTAAATTTTCCGGTATTTGTGGGTCTAATAAGTCAAAATATGTGTCATCTCTGTATTTCATGCAATGCTACAAAAAGGAGCACGTATATATTTCTTAAGTTAGAAAAGTGTGTGTAAATCATTAGATTATCGTTTGCTTTGCATCTTTTTTCAAGCTAAGTTAACTAACACTCTTGAGTAGGAATAAATCATTCCAGATAAAAAAATAAAGATTTCTTGGTGCCTTCTAAATTTTTCTCCCCTTCAACATATTTCTTTGCAATCTCCTTTGCTTCATATAAAAGGAAAACACATCACATATATCAATGTTAAATAGATACTCAATATATTTGACTCAGAAGTTGATAAGCATTTCATAAACATACCACAGATTTACTCACACATATATGCTCAGAAAATTTACACTGCAATAAGTATTAATTAATCACATATTTCAGGCAATATTTATAGTGTTATAAGCCTGAGATATCCTGGTAATAAAGGAGAAAGGAAAGAAAATTGTTAGATGGAATTTTACCATAAACTGAGCCTCACCAATTCAGGAATAAACTACTGTACCTCATCTTTCATGCCATTTGTCACAATAACATATAAGAAACCTTGTACAGTGCTTTCTAAATAAAAATATATGAAATAAGGAAGCATAAATCTTTGAATTTGTTAAACAGAAATTATTCCTATTCAATTTTATTTCTTGAATAAAGTGCCTTCCATTTTCCTTTGCTTTAATTTCTTTTATGTTTATCTTCATTTGTGTTTATCTTTTTTTATAACCTCCTTATATTTGGTTGGGAATTAAAATTAGGCTGTGCTCAAGATATTTAGTTGAAGAAGAATCTTACTTATTTCCCTATAGTATGTAACATATAGTTACATACTTAATAATGAAAACAATAATACAATTTATTTTCCTTAAAATATCATAGTGTTTTGAAAATAGAAGTATCTGCCATTTACAATCACATATATGTGTATATATATATATATATATATATATATATATATATATATGGGATGTATATCTCTCATATTCGTGAGCTCATCTCATCTGAATTAGAGTAATCTGAGTTAATACTTATAAACATAAGTAAAGTACTTCCCAGAAACTATTCAACATCCAGAAATGATTTTGTTTTTTGAAGAAACATAAAAAATAAATAATCCCCGCACAACTGTCCTAAATATCCATTTGATTCTATGAACCTCAGTTCCTGGCTAGGTCCTGGTCAGGGTGGTGAATAAGAGGTAAATTCTAGAGTAAGAATTTAGAGTAAGCACATATATTTAAACCTCTGGAAAGTAGTACTTGACAATTTGTCCAACGCAACAGTTCTATTTTCAAAAAAGTATAAACAATAACCTAATTAGTAAATGGGTTAATGAGCTAGAGAGAGTCTTTTCAGAAGTAAAAATGTCCAATAGACAAATGAGAAAATGTTCAACATCTCTGGCCATAAAGGAAAAGTAAATCAATACAACACAGATTCCATCTAACCCCAGTTAGAATGGCTATCATCAAGAAAACAAGCAATAACAGATTCTGACAAGGATACAACCAAAAAGTAACCTTCATGAAAAGCAGTATGTAAGTTCCAAAAAATAAAAATATAAAACAACTCTAAACACAAAGCTTCACACTCCTGGGCAGTTATCCAAGGATTACAAAGCAGAATACAGAAAGAAAAGCTATGTGAACAATGATGAATAGAATTGTACCATTCACCACAGCCAAGTTATGGAATTGACCCTGATGCCCCTCAATGGAATAATGGATCAAAAATTGTGGTCTATATACACAATTGATTTTATTCATCCATTAGAAAAAATAATATTGTATCATTTGTAAGGAAATAGAAAGATGTGGAAAATTATAAGTGAAATAAAGTTTCATGTTTTCTCTCATAGATGGAAGCTATGAAATGGTGATTAAATACAGTTGTTAATGTGCAAGCATATACAAATGTATTAGATTCAGTACTGTACATTCAAAGGCAATCTCAAATGGTGTAATTCCTTAGAAGGGCAAAATCAAAGTTCAACAAATTAAATATCAGGAAACTGGTACTTGAAATAATTAGGGCAAGGTGATGACAGAGGACGAGAAGAACTGAGGAGGGAGAATGGAAATGCAGTCAATAATTAATGTATATGCTACAAAATTAAAAAGAATTAAGGGGTGAGTGGATAGGGGAGGTTGAAAGGGGTGACATTGATAAACTGCTTTGTTAAGTGGGAACTCATTTGTACAACTACTTAGACATGATGGAAAATATTACGTTAAGAAAGAACAAAAAATATATGAAAGACTTAAAATTGTGCAAGAAGGGTCATACAGAATGGCTACCAGGGCACCTCCCAGAATATTTTCATGAATGAATAAAACTTGTAAGAAAATGCCAACGATAAGGCAGAATAGAATGCCTTCCTCTTGAAGTATTAAAGAAATACATATACCAGAATGTCTGAAGCCTGTAATTCACAGCAGCTAAATTCTCAGTTTTGAATAGAGCACTTCCATTTTCTACCATATCCAGCAGACACTTCAAAATTACAGCAGTTCCTGAAGTCAAAGAAACCAATAGTACAAGAAACAATTCCCACCGAGTAGTAACTCTTCATCTTCAGTGTAAGCAAAAGGAAATGGAAACAAAGTGCAAAGGTTGTTGCTTCTTACAAAGCCTCAGATTATTTATAATCAAAACCTACATCCATTTGGAGATAAAAAACATCATTCAACCATACCTCCAGAGTGTGTCATTTATGAAACTCTGAAGGATGTGAAAGACTGAAGTAAATCTTAGCTTATGGCAAAGTATTATTTTATTTTTAGATTCACACAATATATTATTAATTTTTATTTTTAAATATATTTGATATTAGTTCCAAATCAATAACATATTAAGGACTATATCAATATAGTGAAATTATTCCAACATGGCCATTGAGTATCTCTGGGTATCTATCTATCTGTATGAAGCTTTTCTCTCTCTATTTTAAAAATAAATATAGCATTCGTAATGATTAGTTTTTGCCTAAATCACCTAATTTTAACTTGATTATTTTCTTGAAGATCTTCTCATTAAAGAAGAAGGGAGCTCACTGCAAGGAAAATGGAGTACGTTTGTTTTCCTCATTGTAACTTCTGGAGGGTGCTGATGCTGCACCTCCAGATTGTGAATGAGCATAGTCATGCATGGACTTATGTGCTACTCCATGTCACCTTTGCACCATATCTGCAGATTCCACTGTCACCTAGTGAAGAGTGTAACAGGCACCACTGCTGGAGAGTTTGCCTCTGCTTCTCCCGCTCTGCACTTGTGGAGTGAGGATTTTTATCATGTCTTCTTTTGTTGTGTGTTGTTTTTTGTCCTGCCAGGATCCTGTTTCGAACTACTCAGAATGGAAAAATCTGTGTCACAATCACTTTCCAAGGTTCTGGTCTGATCAAAAGGACAACTCCACATCTGCTGTGGTAGGTATAGAACACCTCACCGGGGAGATATTTCCACTGTAGAGATTGGGAAATAGCATGTATGTCTTCTGCTCCTCCCCACCCCTGATGGAGTGAATCCAGAAAACTACATCGTGTGCAACTTATATCCAATAAACAGGCTCTTGTAAGCTTTGGCTTTCCTCTGGGAAATACTTTCACCTTAATTAGGAATACACTCTTTGAGCGCAGTTAGAGATTTGAATCTCTGAAATTTAGATTATTCTCCCACAACTCTTATTCAACATGCAATTTTTTTCTAGGATATTCCTGTTATACAAAATAAAATTTTAAATGCAATTACAAGTAGATTATTTTTAAATTCTGAATTGATCCTCCTGATTTTTTTTTACTTTTTGCTTGTTTTTTGTCTACTACCATTCTTGGCTTTTAAGAAAAAGAACCAGTCAAGATTATCCAGCAATATAGTCTTAATGGGTGTGATATAAAATTCAAATAGAATGTGTGTAATATAAATCAACCTAACAATAAAATATGGTATCAAAACATTGTTTAAAGTTCTATGGATAAAATGTTTCATCACTGAATAGTTCCAAAGGAAGTTGTTGATAAATAAGAGCCAGAAAAGTCCTTTTATACAAATATTGTTCTCAGTTTGTAACTTTAAATATCATATTTTATTTGGTTTTCTTCAGCTTTAACAGCAATTAGAGGTTGACAAGCATGCAATTTTTATCTTAAACAATACTGATCATGCTAAGAAGAAGTTGCATTTTCTATGGTCACAGAGAATACAAATAAAGTAGCAAAGTTTGAGGTATTCCTTTTTTCTTTAATATTTTCATATGCTTGTACAAAATCTTTTCAATTTAATATGCACATTTAAATGTGTGGAATAGATTTTGACAGTCACCCTTGCACATTGCTCCTCCCTCTGTCAACTATTCCATCTCCATCGTTGCAATCAAATGACCTAATTCCA
This sequence comes from Dipodomys ordii, assembly GCF_000151885.1. Taxonomy (NCBI): domain Eukaryota; kingdom Metazoa; phylum Chordata; class Mammalia; order Rodentia; family Heteromyidae; genus Dipodomys; species Dipodomys ordii. The sequence goes on along the minus strand of NW_012267237.1, from coordinate 12,667,628 downwards.
TTTTTACTTATGTCAATTTGTCAGTTATGACTCACCATTTTTCTTTCTATTCTCCAACCCTTTCCTCTAAATCCCACACTCCCTTGGACAAGACAAGTATCAAGTTATTCTTAATGTATGTAAATATTGCCATATAACTTCTTCTAAAAGACTATTAAGAAATGATTGGCAAATTTCATTTTTTGAAGCACTGTGAGGAAAAAGATAAGAAAAAATGTGTGTGTGTGTGTGTGTGTGTGTGTGTGTGTGTGTCCTGAAGAGAATAAAATGTAAATGACAAAATTTCATCATGGATGGCAAAGAAGAATGACTTTTTACTGTTTTTTTAATTTCAATTTTATATTCACACTTCTGCACCTGTGAATGGTACCCTCTGTTTTTCTATATGTGTAAAAATGCTGTTGAAAGAGGAATCTGTATAAAAATACATGTATAAATAGGACAGTTTTCTGTATTAATTTAACAAATATCAAGCAAACATTTTCCATTTTCTAGCCCTTCTTCTAAGTTTGTAAACACCAAAATGAATGAGAAAATCTTGTCTATGACAAACAGCTATTAATTTAGAATAATAGAAAAGTAATCAAATAATTATAATAAATATATCAATAAATAAGCATCACAAGCTATATTGTACAGTTTGCTCATATGAAAGGGTTCAACAATAAGAAAAAATTAAAACTAGGTAATTAACTTTATGTTATCAAAAATAAGAATGTATGGTTAACACTATAATGTGGAACATGGTGACACTTATTCTTTTTAATATATATTTTTATTGTAAAGATACTGTACAGAGGGGTTACAGTTACATGAATAAATTAATGAGTACATTTCCTCCTTTGTTTTTCCCCTACCATCCAGTCCCTCCCCTCCTTCCCAACTTCTCCCCCTACCAAATTGTAAAGTTCATTTTCAACATAGTGTCTTGTACATCTCATTGTTACAATGGGTCATTATGTATCCTTACTTCATCATTTTGTTATTTCCCTTGCCCTCCCCAAATTAGAAAAATGTATAAACAAGATGCACGGCACTGGAATCAAATACAGTGATAGCAGGAGTTATGCCATGGGGGAAGAACATACAAAAGAAACAAAAAAATCACATAATACATTATAAGTGCATTAAAAACAACATCAGGAAAGATAAAACTTCTTGTGTCCCTATATTGGGATTCATTTTACTAGGTATCATCTTATTCTTTTGGAAACACTTTATTAAATTCTCACTTATTTAAAAGTTCCCTACAATGTACTTGGGCTTCTTAGTTTTAGACTCAAAGAAAAGGCAGTTAAACACAGAAATACTTAGTAATACAATCTTTTTCCTGACAATAGTTTTTGATCAAACTCAAGAAACAAATAGATGCAGGCAGTAGCATGTGAAAAAAGTATTCATTTTTAAATAAAGAGATCAGAAATGGGAAGCAAAAAGCTACAGAGAGAAAGACACTTCTGGGAAACAGCAGATACTCATTCTTCCCTGTCAATTTACCACCTCCTCTCTCCCTCTCCACTCACAAGATTCACATTTATTTACTGAAATTAGAGTTTCTCCATGTTCCCTCACCTAATTTTCTGTCCTGAATTCCTACCTATTACTCACAGTCAAGAGTTGTTAACAGTATACCTTACACATGTCCACAACGCTTTGCCCAGCTTGTGCAGCTATGAGGACTCTGCCACGTAACTCCGCATTGACAGAAAAATACAAATTTTAATGTGATAGATCAAAATGGATTAATGTCATTTGATCCAGTGCTGCTGCTTTTCAGTATTACCCCATTACCTTTCTGACTGAACACATATGATCACATTTGTATGTCGACACTACTAGAGACCTGAGGCAGTACTTCAGGATAATTTTGCTTAGAAATAAAGGGAATATCTACTTACAGTAGGATTAGTGGTATTTGAAAAATACGACAAGAAATTACAAAATGTATATGAAAACCATCAAAAAAGAATTCTTTGAGAGAGCATTCAGTGCTCCCTTGACAACCTGCTGCTCATTACAGCAGTATCAGCTGGACTTAAGTGTGGAATTGAATGGAAGATTCATCAGGGTCATATAATCCTTACTAAATCCTAAGTTTTTAGAATATAAAGTAGTAAACACCAATGCAGAGAAAATTTATAAGAATTTCAAGATTATAGTGTGTGTGTGTGTGTGTGTGTGTGTGTGCATGTGTACGGCAAATTACCAATGCTTTCATCTTATCCTCTTTTAGTTTTTAACATTTAACAGGCAGCTTATGAATACATTGTATCTTGATTGAAGTCATCTTTTTCGACATTCTCACCCATCCCTCCCAATCCCCCATTCCTTTACTTCTCTTAAATTTTGGAAGACAGGGTTAGGAAGGTGGCTCATTGGTAGAGTGTTTGCCTTGCATGCATGAAGCTCTGGGTTCAATTCCTCAGACCACATAAGCAGAAAAAGCCAGAAGTGACACTGTGGCTCAGGTGGTAGAGAGCTAGCCTTGAGCTGAAGTGCTGAAGAGCTGAAAAGCTGAAGAACACCCAGGCCCAGAGTTCAGGCCCCATCACCAACAAAAAACTACATTCCCCTTTTCTTCTCTTCATTTGTTTCTTCTCTACTAGCATCAACTCCACCCTAATCCTTTCAAGTACCAAGTACCCTTTTCCCAGTGTTTATTTTGTTGAAGTATGACTGGAATTTCACTGAGTTCCCCCCTAAATCTACCGCATTCCAATTAGTACATTTATTTACATTTACATACCATCAAATGTATTGACTTAAATATTTCCCTAGCCCTTTGACTCAGTGGTCAAAAAAGAGCACTCTTGAGCACATGAACCCAATTCAGTCTGGGAAAGTTATCTCTTTCTTCTCAGATATTTTTTAGTACTTAAAAATTTATTTATTTTTGTAAGGATGTGACAGTCCTGGGGCATGAATTCATAGCCTGAATGCTAACCCTAAGTTTTTCCTTCAAGCCTAGAGCTCTACCACTGAGCCACAGCGCATTTCTTGCTTTTGATGATGAATTGGAGGTAAAAGTCACATGGACATTCTTATCCCTAATGGCTTTGAACCATAAACCTCTGCTCTCAGCCTCTCCAGTAGGTAGGATTACAGGCTTGAGCCACTAGTGCCCAGCCCTTTTCTGCTCTCTTCCTACACCAGGCTCTTTACATAACTGGTCTGTGCACATATTAGTTCATGCAGGTTCATTTGCTTGATATGCACTCATTCCAATTAAGAAAATGAGTCAAATACTGATTTCCATATTTCATTCCATATATTTATTTCTATATGGACTATATTTGTACCCCTGAGTTATAGAACTGAAAATGCTAAGACATTTCAACCATCTCTGGATCTGTAGTTCCAATTTGCAATCATCTGTTCATCATGCACCTGAAAAAGTTTTTTTTTTAAACCTGAAAGGAGGATGTCCAATCATTTCTCTAATGATGTATGAGTGAACTTCTTGAGGCACATTTTGTCAATGGACTGAAAGTACCTGCACCAAATCATATACATATGTTGCTTTTGTTTGAGGAGAGTTAAAAAAGTACCACCATCAAGTTTTATTATCCATGAAATATTAATATTTACCTATGCTCATAATCAAAGCATCACTTAATAATAATATTTACATCTTCAAAATTCTCTTTCCACCCATCAAAAACCCTTTTCAACCATGTTGATTTGTTTTTAATCAAGACAGATTAAATGTTGAGAGGAACTCTATGTGAAAAGGCACAAGTATTTTCTGTTGGTTTATTGATGACTAAGTCTACACTTGGTTTATTGATTCTGTTGTTGTTTATTGATGACTAAGTCTACAAAGATTTTGTCAATTTAAATTGTCTGAAAATATATATCTTATTATATTTCAATTGACTAAGCTCATTTTGGAAAAGTTTACAAAGATAAATGCTGGCAATATGGTTGATTACTTTGTCCTAGAAAAAAATTACATTGCAACAATGAGATGTACAAGATGTTAGGTTGAAAAACGAACTTTACAACTTTGGCTGGGGGGGGTGAGGGTGAATGGGGTGGGAGGAGATGGGCAGGGATGGAAAGAGGAAACAAAGGAGGAGGCAACAATGCTTGATAAGAAATGTACTCATTATCTTGCCCAAGTAATTGTAACTCCTCTGTACAGTATTTTCACAATAAAAAAAGAAACAAAAGAATTGTAGGAGGTATGATTCACACACACACACATACACACACACACACACACACACACACACAATTTCTACTCCCAGTTGAAATGTACCAAAGAAAGGTTATTTGATCTGCAATATTGACATGGTGTAGTCTATAAATGATTTCATGATGTCTTTTGAGATCATAACCAATCATTATTCTACCAGCTTATTTGTCAACAGAAATGAAAAATCCTTGTGACAGAAATATTGTGAATTCCATAATGGAGTGATTGGAAGCCCAAAAGACTCCAAATAGCACTAAATAAAAAAAAAAAGAATAAAGAAACAACTGAAGCATCCAGGAAAGTGCTTCAGAAAATCGATGTAATATTTCTTCATATCGGCTGATAATCATTTCAGTGAAAGGCATCGCTTTCATAGCAGCAGAAATTCTAGGGAGGATGAGTAACGGAAAAAAGTGAATCCCATAAAAAGATTTGCAGGCTTGCAACATCAGAGATACTCTCCAGCTTCATTTTCAGAATAATGACAGTACCATAAAATGTCAGAATATAAAATGTTTTCTGGGTGTGAAAATGCAAATTATATTCCATGCTTGAGGATTAGACAATGCCATTGAAGATCTTTAACTATAAATATGGAAATGAGGCTTTAATACATCCAAATTTAAATGAAATGCAAGGGGATCTTTTAGGATTTGCTCTAATATGTTGTTAACTTCTACTTACTTTACAAATATGGTTTAAACATTAGAGACATCACTATGAAAGAGGAAGTTTGGATCATGTGTATTAATTAAGTAAAATTTTTCTTGTATATTTGTTATGTGCAAATAACATAGACTTTAGGATTGCAGTAAAAAGATAAACAGACCATATTTTCCTAAAACCTTTATGTTAAAAGATGTAGTTGAAAATTGACACATGAACAATGTAATTTTAAGCCAGAGAAAGAAGTAAACCTAAAAGAAAGAAGTATCGGAGTTAACATGAAAACAAAATAGTTACAAAAGAAAGCGGTCTATAAGCAACTTTTCATTTGTGGTAATAAAGAGTCCCTCTGAACTCAATCAGACTTTTATCCCTCACTCACAAGTCTGTGAGTTGGAAATAGCTCAATTTGGCTTTGTTCATTATATCTTCATATCCTAACAATCCCCCATCTGGTATGTGGTGATCTGATGACAGAATTCCAGAAGGAAAGGAAACAAAAGGCTTTGGCTGCTCACAGATGCATGTTAAGTACTTTAAATATGTCATATCCCTAATCTTTAGGAAAAACAAAGACATATAGTAGGAGGGAACCATTGAGTATGACAAAGATAGGTGTAAAATCCTTCTACAGGAGAATAGGAGACAACTGGAGACAATTTCCATTGCTATCTGCTGTAAATGTGTACTCTTTTCCATCATGGAAACAAGCTTCCTCTCTCCAGATAGAATTTAGTCAGTTTCATCCAGGCAACAAATGAATTCCCAAGCCTAGAGTAATTTTATTATTTTTATTTCTCAATGAAACTTATTCTGAATCTAGGTAACCAACAACTAAAACCACAGGGCACCATACTTTTAATTTTTTTCAAACACAATGTACAGTTGCACAGAACCGCGTAGAAAGTACATTCAGAAAAGATTTCTGCTTTTGATTACTGGTCCATAGGAATTCTGAAAAACTCCTGGAATACTGTAGTAAGCACCCTCTATGTGTGGACAGTGAATGATCAGTGACTGGGCCATGTTGCAACTTTTAAGCGAATGAATGCCCCGGACTGTCTATGGCCTTTGGCTGTGATCTCTGGTGGTTCTTAACTTTCCATTCAGCTTCTTAGACACCCGGAAGTTAGTAGATCATACTATCTCTGGAGGCTGAGAAAAAAAAAAAAAATAAGTTGATCACCCTTGTAGGGAGCTGCTGAGAGGCCGCACCTGGAAGATGGCGCCGGCTTCCGCCCTCCGCCTTCCCGATGGCGAGTGCTCTCTGTGGTAAACAACTCCTTATATGGCTAAGGCAAAGAATCTGGCTTGCTTCCACGCACCTGAACCTATTGGTGGTTCCCACGTGGCGTATCAGGGTTGGCTACCCAGCGGGTACTTAAGGCTGTGGGGAATTCTCCCCGGGGTTGGGGTCAGAAGATTGCTCAAAGGTCCTGAATAAACTGCAGAGAGAAGAGTTCCGTGTTGCGTCTTCCTTGCTGGTGGAGGCGGTAGCGACACACCCTTGCAAGCACAAAATAAGGGAACACTCTACTGCTTGAGACCCAGTTTTATTTCTGGCCTGTTGGTGATAATTGGAGATAAGATTCTCAAATAAGCCACTGGCACCTGCAGAAGTATTTCTTTTTATTTTAAAAAGTTTTTTATTATAAAAATACTGTACAGAGGGGGTACAGTTACATGAGCAAAGTAGTGAGTACATTTCCTATCAAGCATTGATACCTCTTCCTTTGTTTTTCCCCTACCATCTCATCCCTCCCACCTCCAAAACTACACTCCCCGCCTAAATTCTAAAGTTTGATTTTCAACATGTGTCCCTATCTTGTGGTTCATTTCACTTAACATCATCTTATCTGGTCATATGTACATAGCTTTTGATCTTTTCTGCTTGTCCTAGACATATACTAGTTATTTCAGATAAGGGAAACCATGGGACCTATGTTTCTTTGGTCCTGACTTACTTCACTTAATATAATTTTTTCCAAGTCTTTCCATTTTCTGATCCATTCATTTACTGAGGAGCATCTGGGTTGGTTCCATATCTTAGCTATGGTAAATAATGCTGCAATAAACATAGTTCTGTTGGTAGCTTTAGTATGGTTTTGTTTGTGATCATTTGGGTAAATGCCCAAAAGTGGGATTGCTGGGTCATAGAGGAACTCTATGCAGAAGTATTCTACTTTTAAAAGGAAAACAATGAATTTCAATAAGTGTCTCTGTGTTTCATATACCCATAGTCATAGTAATGATGCTTTGTGCGAATCTTTCTCCTCTTTTCTCTTTTCTCACCTTGGTAAGAGGTATGTTGAAGCCATGGATGTTACTGGAGCATTTACCATGCTTTATTCCCTTACTTTTGTTGCTGTATACTGATTGAACAGCACAAAGAAATCATAAACTATCTAAAAGTAAAATATTATTTTTTGGAATTGTCTTTGTCGTAAGTCAGTTTTTTTTATTTTAAATTCTGAGTCTCAAAAGGACCTTGTAGAAAAGTTTATTCTGATTTACACAGAATCTGTAATAATCCCTTTTTTTATTTCCAAACATGCAAGTTGGAAAATTTCTTGAATCTCTCATTTCTTCAATCCTTTCCTACAATTAGACTAGTTTTCATGCTCTACATTTTGATAGTATCACAGCAATTAAATTAATCAACCAACACTTGCTATTAGCCTTCTACTATTGTTCAAGTTTCATAAACATGGCAGGCATTGATGTTACAGCCAAATTCACTTCTAGGTATTTCTATTTAGTCAGGCTTGGAAGCAGGAACCATGTAAGCATATGTTACCTTACAAAAACAAAAATCAGTTTCTCGATCTCTTGCCAATAACAACTGAGTGAGTTCTGCCTGGTATAGGTGGATGTGCTAGGCTTTGCTTTTCTTCTCATACTCTTTATGTAAATAATTCTTTCTATAGAAAACTCAGTATAATTATAGAGATAGAAGCAATTTTTAGAAGCAGCTAGTTTAAATGTTCAGGTATCTATAATTAAAAAAGCATAACTTTAGTCAATAATGTTAATGGCACAGAGGGAAATGCTACATAATCCTGTACATATAAAAACATGTTTAATGTCTGGATAACTCATGGTAGGAAGAAACATAATTCTGAAAGATAATGGCTTAGTTTATTTTACTAAAGCAAAATACCACAGCCCAGTTCACGTGAACAATAAATGGTTATATCTCTTATTTGTAAATGGTATGTCTGAGATCAAAATGTCAACAAGATGAGTTCTGCAAAGGAGTGTCCTCTGACTTACAGACCGCCATCTTCCCCTGCCATGCTGACAAGATGGGAAAAGAGTCATCTAACATTCTTACTTCTCCTTCCAAGACCCATCTTTCAAATAGTATTAAAGTAGTAGTTAAGTCTTAATTGATTTTCGTGTATCACAACATGCAATCCATAGTTTGAGCTAAAGGCTAGCATTCTAACATTTGAGCCACAGCATCACACCACTTCTGGTTTTTTGAATGGTTTATTGGAGATAAGAATCTCATCTGGGCTGGCTTTGAACTGTGATCCTCAGATCTCAGTCTCCTGAGTAGCCAGGATCCCAGGCATGAGCCATTGGCACCTGGCCCATAGAATTTTTTGTTAAATCATCTCAAATTTGTTTGACAAATACTTGGCTCTGAAAATATTAACTGCAAATACTAAAATAAGAAAAAGAAGCGATAAGAAAAAGAAAACAAGTATTGGAGACAATTCAACTGAACTCATCTATTTTATCAAATGAATATCCTAGATAGTTTAATATATCAATCACCATTATTAACCCTTGAGCATGAAATACAATAATCTGATGATTAATGATAGCCATTAAAACAATCATGAGCATTCCCATATTATGACTGTGAACAAGAGGTTGCAAACCAGTGCTTCCATGAACAGTTGACAAAGTAACCAAGTATAAGGGAATAACTATTTGGAAGAACTGACTTGAACAAGGTAAACTACCACAACTGAAGGACAAAATCAATGAAAACTAGGAAAGTAAAAATTTCACCCTCTAGTCCTACTTTCTCAAGGCATCTGCTATTTTTTACATGATATGTAGGGTCAAGAATCCAGGCTAAATTCCTATGGTAAGAGATAGAGGAAGACACAAGGATAAGCCGTGTACATGCAAGAAGTGACATCAAGTGTCAGTTTCAGGATGAATTAGGATGATCAATTTAATCATACTATAAGAAGGAAAAGAAGAAAATAGGAATATATGATCACAGTCTTTTATTTAAGTGTATTGAACAATTACTTAGCAGGGCAGACATGAAAGACAGAAAATAAAGAAAAGTAATTCTCTATGAACAAGAATTTTAAAATTTTGACAAAATTAGTAGTCTTATTTAGGAATTGATTTCTCATTAATTAAGCCCCAAGACATGTGTGTTTCATGAACACTAGAAGCAAGACAGGAAGTAGATACATATTAATGGTACGAATAACCCTGCCATTTACTGGCTCACTCCCTAATGATTTGCCATGATTGTCTCTGCTTACAGAGAGAGAAAAAGAGAGAGAGAGAGAGAGAGAGACTGAGAACATTGACATTAGTCAGGACATCAACAATAAATCATACATAATGTGGGAATTAGATTGAAATACAGTGACATGACAAAAAAAACTGGTTAAGCAGCATCTCCCCTAGAGGAACATATGTTTTCACGAGGAAGACAAATAAGTAATCAAGACGTATCAGTGTTTGGCAGATTATACAGTTTGCCATACAAAGAGAGAATACATAAACTTGACAAGTAAACAGAAGTATCTTGCTCTAGACAATTTCTGAATTGATAAATAGAGCTTGTCAGATGAAGTGACTTGGAAAACAATCTGAAGCAAGATTCCAGTTTTAAAGAAATCTTGTATGTGGTTCAGACTATTCAGTGAGGACTGAGATATGGATGGATCCTGGAGAGAGTCTGGAAAAATAGTGCTGAGATGCCTTTTGAAAACATACTGTGGGAATTCGCTTCAGGCTTCCATGCACATATGTAGAAGAAAAAGACATGTTAAGGAAATGGGGGAAGAAAATGTTGCACACTAAAACTGTCATTTACATGGGAGACAATATGGTCTCCCAGGTCACTATGAACAGCCTTAGTGTCTTGCAAAAAAAAAAAAACAACTCATGAAATGCTTGGTTTCATATTAAATGATACTGATAAGACAGAGTATGTGAGCTGGATCTGAGGAGCTTACCATTTGATGAGTCAGGTACAGCATTTTGATCATGGACACACCCCACAAGTCAGAGAAATATTTGTTTGTTCATAAGCTATCAAGTGTACGGTATTTAACAGGGTAAGATAATGAACTAAAAGAGAATATAGCAGTAATTTTGCTGTCACAGGACTTCATAATAAATGTATCGGGGAAGTTGAGAGGAGGATAGAGATTCCTATATGAATTCATGGTTTCTTAAAAAGTACTCCTTTCTATATTTTTAAAAATGTATGCTATATCTATTACTTTTATACTTGAAATAATACTTAATGACATCTTTTAAAAAAACAAAACCAAAATTTTAATTTATATAGTCTTAAAAATTATTTTCAAATGTAAAAATAAATACATCCACATAGCCATAAATAAAATGCATCTGCTTTATAAATTTAGCTGCCTTTGAGATTTTTGTCAAATGCAAATTGGACTAATACATAGATACTCAGTAGGTAAGTTGAGGTTAATTTTACAATCTGAGGACAACATCCACTGATGCCCAGCAATGGACTGAATCTGCTAGCCTATGACCAGAAGACAACACTGCCACTGATAATGTGACTAAAGATACCCATCCAACTCTACTTCCAAAAGAGCATGTAGACCAGAATAATAGAACCTTTTAATTTTAAACATAGACTCACAAGTCCAATACAGAGCTTTGTCAAATGTCCTACATGATTGAAAATGTAAGGTAATGTATGTGCTACTTAACAAAATAAAAAACACTATTAATACATAGAAACAGAAATAAGTGCAGCTATTCAGAGGTTTCAAGGATGGTTTTCTGTTCTAATGGTGCATTTCTACATAAAATCATTTGGATTATTTTTACTAATTAACATTTTTCCTGAGTTGTTATTGTTTGAATATCTACTCTATTGCTTGACTTTGCTCCTGAAGTTTAATTCAATATTCTGTGCATGGAAATAAGCAAAACAAGCCCATAAGAGCATCAACCACATGCTTGAAATTCTTCTTTCTTTGTTGGATAAGCAACTTGACCAAAACAATTTTATTTTCTTGTCGATATTTTGGAGAAAAAACAAAACAAACAAATATTTTCTCCTGGAAACTTGTGAATTTTGAGCTCGGCATTCCAGCATTAAAAACTTCCAACCTTCATCAAGTTTGAATAAAATTTGGACTTTTCTCCCAATGATAAATATTGTTGATTTTTTATCTAATACAGAGCCAACTGAGAAATACAAAATGAGAACAGCAGAAACAAAATGTCAATTTATCACTGATAGAATTAATAGAGAATAAGTCTAAAAGCCTTATGTCAAAACCTCTCAAATCACAAGAACAACAATGCCACTTGATGTAGAGCAGAAGATGATAAAATGGTCTGAAATCCCTCAACTCATATTTTTCTGTCAAATTTGTCTTGGAAAAAGCTTTCTTGAGGTTGAACAAGAGACAATATTGAGGAGGTCTCCTTCCTGTGTCATGTGAGAACAGTGAAGGCCACACCTTCATGCAAGGATGAGGGAAAACATGGACGCTGTCCCAAGAAAAAGGTTCTTTTGTTTTGTTTTGTTTCTGTAAAGATGCTGAACAGAGGGGTTACAGTTACATGAGTAAGGTAATAAGTGTATTTCCTATCAAACATTGTTACCCCCTCCTTTGTTTTCCCCCTGCTGTAAGGAAGAAAAATATATGATGCCCCAATATAAGGAAAGAAATCTAGGAAACACATCACAAAAACAGCATTGAAGAAATAATTCCTTGTGTTTTATATAGCATCAGAAATACATCCAATCTAAAGTAGTTGTATTATTGTAAATTTTTAACATTTTTACCAATTGTAGTATTAGTACAAATTAAGAGCATTTTAAAATATTTTAGGACCTAAATATTTGGTTGTTTTAGATACACTGTTTAAAAGAAAATGTATTTAAAACTATTTGAACAATGAAACATTCTAAAAAATAGAAAGTGTTACCAAAAACACGAATCTTATACTGTATATTAGGCAACACATTGGCATTCCAAGTTTAACTTTCTGTTAGCTGTATCTTGAAGTTAAAAGTTTATCTAATCATTTTGATTGAGAAAATGAGTATAGACAGATGAGCCACAAATTTACTAATCTGATTGTTCTAATTCTTGTTTTTCATTTAAATAAAACTGAATAGCTGGAAGACATTCTTGATATGGCATTGATCCAAACATGGATACTTCTGTCCCTTTTTTATATATACATAAAAAAATGAGAGAATCCAATAGCCAAATAAAATGTATGTTCTTTTTGATGTATCAATTCATTAAAAGCATTCAAAGTTTTACTAAACCATCTTTATTGCATGCTATTCATTTGCACACCATGTTCATTTAGACATTTAACGTCTAGATTAATTTTGCTTTTTATTTTAACAATCCTTCATTTTAATTCAGTGTATCATCAGGTAGTATGAACAAAAATGAAAAGAACCACATATAATCTTCCTAATAGTCAAAAAAGGTTAGCCCTCCCCCACAGTATAACCCCTGCTTTCACTGTGTTTGATGTTGGTATAATTTGTGGAGGGGAAGGGAAAAAACAAATCGTTTAAATAGGGATACAGGTGGACCCATTGCAACAATGAGAGATACAAGTCATTATGTCGAAAAACGCACTTTACAACTTTGGTGGGGGGGAGGGGGGGATGTGTCTGGCAGTGGGGGCGGGGGTGGGAGATGGGAAAGGATGGGAAGGGGAAACAAAGGAGGAGGAAACAATGCTTGATAAGAAATGTACTCATTATCTTGCCCATGTAATTGTAACCCCTCTATACGGTATTTTCACAATTATAAAATAATAAATAAAGAGCATCCTAAAATAAAATAAAAAACTTGTTATTTGACCAAATAATCTAAATATAATCTAAGTTTTAGTTCTCAATAAAATAAGGCACTATCAAAAGAGGAATAATGAACCAGGAACTGGTAGCTCATAATCCTAGCTACTCTGGAGGCTGAGATATGAAAATTGTGGTTCAAAGCCAGCCTGGTCAGTAAAATCCATGAGATTCTTTTCCAATTAACCACCAGAAATTTGAAAATGAAGCTATGGCTAAAAGTTCTAGTTCACTAGCCTTAAACAGAAAAGTCCAGGGATACTCCGAGCCCCATGAACTCCTCCCTCTCTTCAAAAAGAGAGTAATAACTTATAACTTTTGATCATAACTTTTGTTGTTCACCTTTTGATATATACATATGTATATATAACATAATTCTATATATACATATGCAATGCTAAATTGCATTTACAATTTACAAAATTCTTCTTCCCAGCTGGCTTTTTAAAAGAAAGTACTTTGAACAAAAATTTAAAAAAAATCATCAGTGGAATTCAGGAAAAATCATCCTTCACAATTCTAACTATATGATAGCAGGTAGAATTACAAAAGTAATATTAGTTGCAGCAAAGTGGGATAATTAAATGAAGAAAGACTATGCTCCTTTTATATAGATTTCCATAAAAAATGTCACTAGACATTTAAACTTTAATTCCTGAGTGATCATTGTCACTCATATTCCTCCCACTTTAACATGCAAGAGTGTATTATCATTTACAGTTAAAATGAGGATATTCATTATCAGGAGCATCTCTGAAAAATAATGCACCTGCATATTTCATAGTCCCTTCCTGGGGGGCACAAGAAAAGACCCATCCTGAGACCTCCCTGTCAGTGTCACTGGGGTTGAAGAGAGTCTTGGACATCATTTTTGTTAGAAAAATATGAGAATTTGTAAAAGCTGAAAACTCAACAAAATATTCTCAACCTCCAGGATCAAATCCAGGCATATGAAAAGATAAACAGTGTACAGCATGTATCTGACTATTTGAAATGAAGTTAATTGGACACAAATCATTTAAGAGCAATCTTTGTTCAGAGACTCAAAACTACAAAGGACATCTAATCATCTGGTTTTCTAAGACACTGGTTAATGTTCTTTATAATACAGTAATCAATAACAACCATCTAGGAAGGATTCTAGCATATAGTACATCTATTCTAAATTTCACTTGGATCAATACCCTTCTGTTGACTAATATGTTTTTTCATACAAGATTTACTCTGTTTGTTGAGTTTATATAAAGAATTGTGGGCAGATTATAAAAGGAGGTAATAATAGTGACTTTATATAAGGAATGTATGTATGTTTCAATATTGAAACTACACATAAACTAAATATTTTTCAATAGATTAACATGGCATAACATGAAAACATGGTTATAGAATAACATGAAAAGACTAATTCAATCTATGCCCTTTATATACTTAAGTACCATGAAAAAATAATAAAATATATTTTTTAGTTTCCTTTTTAAAGTATTTCTAGATCATCTCTTCATCTGTTTTGTTTTCTCTTCTATATTTCTCAGTAGAATGCATGTATGATAATTCTGCAATGTGTGAAAAGTCATTCATCTTCTCTGAATGTGTCAAACCAAATGATTTTTTCAGAATTGGAAAGTACATACAAAATATCAATTCTATGGGAACATGTTCATCTCATTAAGCAGTTACATTTCTCTTTTTCTACAATTTGAACTTTGTGTGGCAAATGAAAGCCCGAAAGCTAATGGGATATGCACTGTTGTCCATATCCCAGAACACAGCTTTCAGAAATGGTACTTTGTAAAAAATGAAGCAAAAACTCATTAGAAAAGTAACGTCTACAACTAGTTGAAGAAGCCACATCTTAGCAGTGCAAAGATTTTATATGAAAAGAATATAATAAACATTGTTTGACTTTTTGGAAGTAGATATGCATTGTGTTAGTTTTTGGCTGTGGCAGATTCACAAGGTATCAGTCATTATTACTGATGCAGAACTTCTATTTCTGCAAATTTCTTCCCTTCTGAGGGAAAACCTTACCTCGATTATACTAAACCAGAGGAACAAAAAGCACATTTCAGAAAAAAAGTATAACACAGTAATATTCATTCTAAAAACCTACCAACCATTTTCTACAAGAATTTAAGGAGTAAAATAGGCATTATTTTAAAATTTGATGCAAAATTTTATTAAAACTTAATGTGAACATTTATTTAAGTCTACCCGTAACAAATGTATGTAAGTTATTAACAAAAGTATCATATCTTTGTCTCAGACTTCTGACGTCAGCATTTTGTAACAGTGCAGTGTATAATGCAGTTTTTTATTTTATTGTTAAGTAGTTGTACAGAGGGTTACAGTTACATACGTAAGGTAGCAATTATATTTCTTGTCTAACTTGTTACCCCTTCCCTCATTTTTCTCCCTCTTTCCTTCTCTCCCCAACCTCCCACCCCAAGTTGTACAGATCATTTCCAACACAGTGTCTGGTGAGGATCGCTGTTGCATTGGTTTCCCCTTTGTCCTCGGTCTCATCATTTTGATGTTCCCCTTTCCATTCCTAGTTCAGCTCAATGTATACAATACCCAGCGTGCCAATATTGAACACAGTGGCAAAAGGGGATAAACCATAGGAGGGAAACACAAAAGAAAAAAAATCACATAGTACATTGAGAACAACAATAACAAAGAAAACCCCTTGTGTCCATATCTTGAAGTTCATTTCACTTAGCATCATCTTATATGGTCTTATGTACATAACTATTGAGCTATTCTCATCTGCAAAGATTATCCTAGATGTATACTAATTATTACAAATAAGGGAGACAATGAGACCTGTTTCTTTGGGTCTGGCTTATGGCACTTAATATGATTTTTTCCAAGTTCTTCTATTTCCTTACAAATAGAGCAGTGCCATTCTTCCTGATGGAAGCCATTTTGGACATAATTAGCTTCTCTTTCCTTATTTGAAAACAAGTTTCACTACTGGAATCAATATTTGTTAAATTAAGCTTATTCGTTGTTTCAGACAATCCTTATTACAATAATAATAACTTGATTGTTTTTCTTTTTTGCTAGTTCTGGATCTTTTAATCAGCATGGGCACTATCCTTGAGACTCCTTTCTGTCAAGACAAGTGCTCTGCCACTTGAGCCACAGTGCCACTTCTGGTTTTTTATTGGAGATAAACATCTCAGAGTTTTCTAGCTGGGCTGGCTTTGAACTGCAATCCTCAGATCTCAGCCTCTTGAGTAAGTGGAATTACAGGTGTGACCCATCAGCACCCAGCTTAATACCTGAATTTTAAAACAACCATTTTTAGATTTTACTAGTTCCAAAATTTGAATTTGATTTCAATCTGTGAATCCTAAAAATGTCATTGTTATTGCTGCTTTTTTATTTTCTTATTGTTAAATAATAGCACAATGTTACACATATGGGTTGTTTCCTTTTATTAATGTATTGTAAAATAATACACATTTAAAAAACGGTTTTCGTATGTACCGTCTTTACTTCATTTACCCGATTGCAATTGGGAAAGAATTTCAGTCTTGATGCAGATGTAATCTTACCTGGAAAAAATACTGCAGTAACTTTTCAATATAATACAATGTTTAAAAGTTATCTAATCTGGGAACTGGTGGCTCACATCTGTAATCTTAGCTTCTCAGGAGGCTGAGATCTGAGGATAATGGCTCAAAGCCAGTCGGGGCAGGAAAGTCCGTGAGACTCCTGTCTCTAAACTATCAGAAAACCAGAGATGGGGCTGTGGCTCAAGTGCTAGAGTGTTTGCCTTGAGCTGAAAAGCTGAGAGACTGTTCCCAGGCCCAGAGTTCAAGCCCCATGACCTACCAAAAAAAAAGTTACCAAAATCATGCATGCATTGTCAGAGTATTTTATGAATGAGCAGACAAATAGTTTAGCCCTCATAAATGACTATTATTAACAGGATAAAGCCAATGGTATTGGTATTTCAACATTTCTAATACCTTTGACTAGTCTAAAGTTACTAATCCAATAATTTACTTGAAATTTGATCAAAGAGCACCTCATGACAACATGAGCATATGCTCACACACATGCATAAATATACATAATAATAACTATGGGTGGTAAAGTTTTTGCGGATTAAATTAACATGCTATTAGTACATCATGTGTTACATATTTCAAGTAATCACATTATGCATTTGAATATACTTTTTATTGTTGTTTTGTTGCCACAGGATCTTACTGTGTATGTCATTCTGATCAGGAGCTCAATTTGCTGACACTGAAGTTAAAATCCTCCTACATAAGATTCCTGGGTCCTGGAATTACAGATATATTACACTGCATTCAGCTTTATTCTTCTTTTTACAATTTAGGTTACCATATAAGACCCGCGTGTTTTGGATGTAGAGTGTATTTTAAGATACACATATGTCACAAACACAGTGCTAGAATAGCTTTATCAAAGCAATTTTAGCATGTATCTTATTTAACATGTATTTTCATTGGAACACTTAAAAATCTACTCTCTCAGCTCTTGTTATTTTTAATATTCTGTTGTTATTATTAATTAGATATACATTGAGGTTACAATTCTATAAATCAGTTTATAAGAACAAAGCTTCTTGGACAATGTGATCCCTTTCAGCCCTCTTTCATGAGAATTTATGATAATTAACCAATGCAATCACTTACTATTATTTATTTATTTATTCTACTGTGAAAATACTGTAAAGAGTGGTTACAATTACATCAGCAAGATAATGAGTACATTTCTTATCAAGCATTGTAGCCTCCTCCTTTGTTTCCCCTTCCCATCACTTCCCATCCTCCCCCTGCTCCCCCACCTAATTCTCCTCCCCCACCCTATTATTTATATTTATCATACTTTTCAATAGATCTCTTGAATTAATCCTTCTAATGCAAGAAGAAGGCTAATACAGGTAGGAGGAAACCTTCAGCAGAGTGTTGGCTAGTCTACCACAAAGTACTTAAACTTGACCTAGGACAATCAAAAGCTGCAGAACAAAATTTTGTTATTTCATGGAGAAGTTTTACTGGATTTTTTTCCTTTGAAGAATTTTTCAATCTTATCTCTCATTCTTTAATGATTCCAAACTCATCAGACCTTCTGTCTTGGAGAGCATTTTCTTCCATTTTCGGCTGAAAAATCCAGTCAATTCTCCGTGTCCTCATTTGTTTCTTGTAATAACAAATAATAGTGCCTACATGCTATAATTTTCATTTTTATGAAATCATCTTACCTGTACCTTCTGTTTTTGTTGTACTACATTTTTGTACTCCTATCATGAGGTTCAATTTTTTAAGCTTCTTTTAGCTGTTTTTCCTCCCTTCTCCCACCTAGTGTACTATACATCTTATGGTTTAGGTTAATAGGAAGAATACAATGATTTTCTGTAAATGTTTAACAAGTAGCTATTAAATAGCAAAATAAAGAGCATGCCAATTACAAAGCCTTAATTTCATTAGTGTAAATAAGTATTTCCACCATGGGGAGCTTGAGGCTATCAGCTTTCACTCAGTGATGCCAGGTTGGGGTTTCGTTGAACAAACAATAGCAAACCCAATGATGCAGTAAGCCATTTTCTGCATAAATTAACATGCCATTAATAAAATAAGAACTATATTATTTAGATTGTGAGGAAATTGAAAATAGCCCAACTTCATTCAGGTTCTCTGACTTGTAACTGTCATTTGTGTTGGTCACAATATTCATTGCTTTGATCATATATCTGAGCAGATCACTCACAGAATGATTGACGTTGGCCCTTGTTTTTAGAAGACTCAATCCATCACTGTGGAAAGCAACTGACATCACCTTGTAGTGGCCAGGAAGTAGTAAGATAACAACAGCACCTGCTCACTTCCTCTTCCTTTTCCTTTGTTCTATCAGGAGCCCCAAGCTACAGGTGGTACTGTCTGTATTTAGGATGTCTCTTTCCCTTCAGTAAATCTCAGTAAATACTCCTACATGCACCTGCAGTGCTTTAAGAATCTCTTAGTGCTTCTTAATCCAAGTCAGTTGATCCTCAAATTGACGATGGCACAATTTCTCCTGTGAAGAAGTATGACCTAGTGACTTACTCCACGAATCAGGTAGCTTGTATCTCTCTATAGACTTCATCTATAATTCACTTGGTGCCTACATCTCAAGAGACTTAACTATTCTTCCATTTTTTTAATTCCTCTGCTTTCACATTTAGAGCTACTAGTGCCACAAGCAAGAGTCTTAGAGCACACACACTGGCTAGAATAAGTATACTGATACATATCAAAAAACTTATGTCCAGAAGCCAAGCCTACCTAACCGATGTGATATAGGCAAACTGAAGAAATAGGTTTTTGAAGTGATTTGACTATGAAGACACTACTCCTTAAAAATTTAAAAGACATTCTACCACCATGTTTATTTATTTGTTCATTTATTTGTGTATGTGTGGGGGGGTGTTATTGTTGAGACAGAGTGTTGTCTTGTAGCCCAGGCAGGCTTGGAATTTCACTCTTTCCAAATTGCCCTGCCTTGTCTTACCAAGTGCTGGAATTACAGGTATCTGCCATGAGGTCCAACATTCATTTACTATCATATATATTTCCCATTCATTATCTTCTTGTGTATTTTAAAATCTTAATTTCCTAGTGTTTCTCCTATTCCATCTTGTAATGTTTTCAGAGTATCTGCTTTGACTGCAAGGTCTTTGATACATTTGGAGTTGATTCTGGTGCAGGGTGATATGTAAGGATCTAGCTTTAGTTTTCTACAAGTAGTTAACCAGTTTTGCTAGAACCATTTACTGAAGAGGCTGTCTTTCTTCCATTCTATTTTTTTTAGCTCTCTTAGTGAAGATTAGATGGCTATATGTCTGTAGGTTAATTTCTGGGTTTTCAATTCTATTCAATTGGTCCTGAGGTCTGTTCTTGTGCCACTACCAAGCTGTTTTGATTACTATGGCTTTATAGTAGACTTTGAAATTTGGTATTGATATTCCTCCAGCACTGTTCTTTCTGTTACCGATAGTTTTTGCTATTCAGGGTCTTTATTGTTCCATATGAATTTTGGATTGCCTCTTCTATTTCCTTGAAGAATGAGGTTGGAATATTGATAGGTATTACATTAAATTTGTAGATAGCCTTGGGAAATATTGACATTTTCAAAATTTGATGCTTCGAATCCAAGAGCATGGGAGGTTGTGCCACTTTCTAAGTTCTGTTTTGATTTCCACAGGCTGAAATTTTCTTAATAAAGCCCCAGAAACACAACAAACCAAAGAAAGGTTGGACAAATGGGATTGCATGAAATTGCAGAGCTTCTGCATGGCAAAGGACATAGCTAGCAAGATCTATAGAAAGCCCATAGATTGGGAGAAGATCTTCACCAGCCATACAACTGACAAGAGTCTTGTATCTAAAATACCCCTGGAACCTAAAAAATTAAATCCCCCAAAAACAAATCCTCAAAGAAATAACTGTCCAATAAATAAGTGGGCTAAAGACTTACAGAGAAACTTTTCTGAAGAGGAAATAAGAATAGCCAATAGACACATGAAGAAATGCTCAACCTCTCTATAGAGCCATAAATGAAATGCAAATCAAAATAACATTGAGATTCCACCTCACCCCAGTTAGAATGGCTAGAATCAAAAACTATAATAACAACAGATGGTGGAGGGGATGTGGACAGAAGGGAACCCTACTGCATAACGTTGGTAGGAATGTAAACTTGTTCAACCACTTTGAAAGTAGTATGGAAGTTCTTGAAAAGACTCAACATACATCTCCCCTATGACCCAGCAATCCTACTTTTGGGCATTTCCCCAAATGATCACAAACAAGACTACACTAAATCTACCAGCATGGCTATGTTTATTGCAGCATTATTTACCATAGCTAAGATAGGTAACCATCCCATATGCCCCTCAGTAGATGAATGGATCAAGAAAATGTGGTATACATACACAATGGAATTCTATGCCTCCATCAGAAAGAATAACATTGCCCCATTTGTTAGGAAATAGAAAGACTTGGAAAAAATTA
>NW_012267237.1:12641995-12646425 GCF_000151885.1 Dipodomys ordii | reverse complement strand
TTGCTTTGTATGTCCCTCCCCCTCGCTATAACCCCTGCTTTCATTGTATTCGATGTTGGTATAATTTGTGGAGGGGAAGGGCAAAAACAAACCGTTTAAATAGGGACACAGGGCAAAAAAGAAAACCATTTAAATAGGGATACAGGTGGACCCACTGCAACAATGAGATGTACAACTTGTTATGTTGAAAAATGAACTTTACAACTTTGGCTGGATGGGGGTGGGGAGGGGGGACATGGGAAGGGATGGGAAGGGGAAACAAAGGAGGAGGCAACAATGCTTGATAAGAAATGCACTTGTTACCTTGCTCATGTAATTGTAAACCCTCTGTATGGTATTTTCACAATAAAAATTATAAAAAAAATTAATTCCCTGCATTTTTATTTGACATCCTCATTCACTTTATACTCGTTTTAATTTGTTCTGTAATAGTCCATTGATTTTTCCCTAAGTATGTAGAACATAGTCTTAATAGAAGACAGTCTTCTGTACCTCACCAGGTTCAGTTATTAGATACTTAGAGATTAATCAAAGGAAAGAATATTCCCTATAAAAGATGCGGTCTTTTGAGTGCAACTCTAGAAATACATATGATTTCCTCTGTATTATATTGTTTTATCTTTATTTTGCCATTTAGGATAAAAATAATTCTATTTAAAATGACCAAAAATTTGCTTGCAGGCTTGGGGATGAAGCAAAGGGAATAGTGCATCGGTTCACTACTGGGGAATTCAAATAACACTATGGAAACAATAATTTCAGCATTTTTGTTATTGTATAAATCTATATCTAATTACAAAAAATTTATTAGAGTGATCAGAGAATGGCTATTCCTACAGTGGCTATCTGCAAGCATGGAGTCAGAAAAACTAGCTTAGGCCTGAGGCCTATATATTCTGTAGGAAAGTTCTGTGACCAACGTTGGCTGCTCTAAATGTCTCCAAATTCTCTTACCAAGAGAAAATGGAAAGCCAAGTTTAGGTAGAGATAGAAAAATGTCAATTTTAGGGGCTGGGAAGGTGGCTCAGTGGTAGGGCGCTTGCCTCGCATGCATGAGGCCCTGGGTTCTATTCCTCAGCACCACATAAGCAGAAAGAAAAAGAAGCCAGAAGTGGTGCTGTGGCTCAAGTGGTAGAGAGTTAGCCTTGAGCTGAAGAGCTGAGGGACAGTGCCCAGGCTCAGAGTTCTGGCCCCACAACTGGACCCCCCCCAAAAAAAAAGAAAGAAAAAGAAAAATGTCAATTTTATGTGGTTAAAAAAAGAATTCAAAGAGTATAAAGGACATTCAATATTGTTGCTGATATATATATATAATATGTATATTATAATATGTAACATATCACTATATACCTACACATACACAATGGAAGTCTGTGTCTGTGAGAATGGTTTTGCCCCATTTGCAATGAACTGGAAAAATTATACTAAATGAAGTAAGCTAGACCCAAAGAAATCTAGGCAGCATGATGTTCGTCATTTATAATAATTGAAATGTACCTATAAATCTACAAGTAAACCCAATAGATAGTAAAAGGTAAATAATTACACTTGCACATGATTAAACAGGAGTGTAAACATCACATACTGAGACCAAGATAGGATATTCTTAGGAGAAGATCACAAAGGCTCAATAGCTATGTGCATGCAAACATATAAAATGATGCATATCAAAATGAATGCCAAGAAATGGAAACAAGAGAATTTTTTTTCTGCTCAGTTCACACTTTTTTAAATTCTTTTTTTTGTTACTGTTTTTTATTTTTGTACCCTATATTTTGTATATAAATTTATCTGATTTGGGAGAGGGGACAGGTAAGCACAGAAACAGAAACATGAAGGGTGAATAAATTCAGCAGTGATACTCACTAGACACAATGGTGGACATGACAACCTAAGGAGAGGAGAGGTGTCAGGAGGGGAAAATTGGAAGGATATAAGGGATGGGGTGATACTGTTTCAAAAATGTACTCCTTCTGTACATTATCTTTACAATAAAAAACTGTACTCCTTCTGTACATCAACTTTACAATAAAAATTAAAAATAAAATAAAATAAAATTTAAAAAGAATTACAGATTTTCTGGCTAGCTTGGCTTTGAACCACTTTCCTCAGATCTCATCTTGTGAGTAGCGAGGATTATAGTCATGAGCCACCCACTTCTAGTTTCAGATCATTTTACCATCCCTTCCCTCCCACCTCCACAAGTACACTCCCTCTTTACTCCCCTCTGCCCCCTTCAGATTTTGATTCATTGGAAAAACAAAACTAAAACAAAAAAATTAGCTTAATTTCATAAAATCTTTTCAGTAAGTAAACTGAATGGCATAAAGCTGCAATAATAGAAGTTTCACTGAAGTTGAAACAGAGAAAGAAGAGGAGAAATTGTGACATCACAGATTCAACCAAGTTAGAATAACACCAAACATTCTGAGCCTTATTTTGGAGAAAGATATCCCCTCCAGAAGTATAGCAGAACAAAATACCAGGAGCAAGGATATATGAAGGAGAAGGTCTACACGTTTGAGTCTTCTGTTCTGTCCTGTTGGTCTTCTGGACCAATTTTGCACCAGTACCAAGCATTGCTGTGGCTCAGGAATTGTTTGAAGTTTGGTATTGTTATTCCTTCAGCACTATTCTAACTACTAAGGATTGTTTTTGCTATTGAGGGTCTTTTATTGTTCCAAAGAAATTTTTTGATTGCTTTCTTTAAATAATGTTGAGATTTTGATGTATTTTACATTTAATTGTAGTTTACTATTCCATTAGCAAGAAGAATAGTATTGTAACATTTGTAAAGAAATGGAAAGAATTGTAAAAAAAATTAATGTTAAGAGAAGTAAACCAAACCCATAGAGATAAAGAGATAACATATTCCCTTATATGAAATATAGATTTTGCTTATAAACATGTCAGCAAGATGGAGTTCCGGCAAGATGGCGGAGGAGAAGCTGGAATCTGAACAAGCTCTTGCATAGAAAGCAGTTTTAGAGTTCCAGTGAACAGTCCTAAGCCAGAGAATCACACCAAGTGTGCCATCACAAGACAGTTAGGCAAGAGAAGGGAAGCCAAGGCAAGGAGACACATCTGAGTGTTTGCCAGCAGCCGCCGAGGCAGCTGCAGTGGTCACGGTGGCGACCGCAGGGCACCATACCTGAGCCACAGAGAGTCCAGGATGAAGGAGCCAGATGCAGGGGGTGAGCGGATTCTACTCAACACCAGCAAGAACCAACGAGGAGAGGACATCTTCATCCTGCAGTTTGCAGACCAGGGACGACCCCGGAACGAAGACTCGGCGTGAGTAGAAGCCCGACATCCTCACTCCTTCTCAGGGAGCAGAGGAGGGAAGGCCACCCCTCCCCCCCCAAGTACCAGAGATCTCCATCTTGGATACCGACAAAGCTCGGAGGAGCTGCCAGCTCCAACTCAGGCCTTGGAATAAAACGAGTCATTTAACAGGTCACAAGAACTTAATGGCGGAGTGACCAGCCAGACTGAGCTCCATCCAGGGAAAAGTCACCCAGCTCGGGCACCAGCCATTGGAGTGGCTTTCCTCACTGGGTAATCAGAGCCAGAGGCTGCCCCTCCCTCTAGCAGCCTCGACAATCAATTGAAAAACAGAAACCCTGAGAATGGCTCCAGGCTGGGCACTGTGAGTTTTTCACAAAACAGCCCCAGGAAAAAGCTACTGATTGTTGAAAGGCCTCAACTCTACCCAGAACCTAGCCTCATCACTGCATCCCCCTCTTTTGTGATTCTCAAAGTAGAGCACCCTCCCATTAAACTAACCTGGGAGGGGGATCTCAAAATCTTGGGTAAAGCAGAGCATTTTTCTGCCTGTTCGAACAAACTGACTTAAGAAACCAACCAAGCCACAGGACCTCAAGCTGACCAGACTCCAACAAGAGGCTGGTTAAAGACACAAGGGAGATACAGGATTTTTCCCACTTCTCCCAAAAAAATCAAAGAACCTTTTTTTTTCCTTCTTCTTTTTCTTTTTTTTCTTATTTTTTGGTACCTTTTTTTTGCTTTTCTAAAACTTTTATTAATTTTTAATTTTTGCTTTTTTGAAAAAAAATTGTTTTCCAGTAACTTTTTTTTTCCTCTTATAATTTTTTTTTGGATATGTGAATGTGCGTTTTTCTTTCTTTTCTTGTCTTCTTTCTCTTTTTTTCTTTTTTAATTATCTTTTTGTTTTTTGTTTAGCTCTACTGAACTTCTGGTCTTTTTTCTCCCTTTCTTATCCTTTTGACCTGTTCCTCTCTTTCGTTCTTCTTTATGTGACTTAATTGTTGTTCTGTACATCCTCAGATAAACCCGAAGTTAACTAGTAGATCCTATCCCCCATTTATTACTCAATTCAAAACCTCTGAGACTTAAATTCCTTAATAGCAGTACTACCTCTTTATACCTATATAATATTTTAAGCATTT
>NW_012267237.1:12563012-12636692 GCF_000151885.1 Dipodomys ordii | reverse complement strand
CAGGTGGACCTGTTGCAACAATGAGAAGAACAAATTGTCATGTCAAAAACGAGCTTTTCAATGTCGGTGGGGGGGGAAGGGGGGAAGCATTGGGTGGGGGGGAGGGGGGAGGCTGGGAAGGGAGGTGAAGGGTAAACAAAGGAGGAGGGGGCAATGCTTGGTAAGAAATGTATGCATTATTCTGCCCATGTAATTGTAACTCCATTGTACAGTATGTTCACAAATAAAATTAAAAAAATAAATAAAGATGTCATCAATTACATTGGGTGGTATGCTAGTGCATAGAAAATGTATCAGTAGAGATAAGGGAGTAAAATGAAGACTGAAGGAGGAGGGATTTAGGGGATGGAAGGGTGAGAATATTGAAAGGAGCACCATGATCAAGATATGTTGCATTTGTAAGCTACTTTATTAAGTGACAACTCCTTTGTACAAACAACTCCTTTGTACAACAACAATACAAGAACAACAACACTAATAACAATAACTACGCACTTTAAGTTAAGAAAAAGAAGGCCAGAAGTACTGGAAATGTCTCCAGATAGAAAAATTCAGTCTATATCTGAGGAAGAAATAGTGAACTCTCCATTAACTTAGCCCCATATCAGTCCAACAGCATCTCTTCCCTTTGTTGCTAAGCTACCCTCTGCTTCCCTCAACATCCTCCACCAACAAATCATGGTCAATTCTTTTACCAAACCTTGGCCTCTAAATCCATGGTATGTATGCATGTTATGTATCTTATATTTAAAATTTTTCACTTAAAACCTTAATTTGAGTTTCATTGTCTTCACATATTTGTTCATCTTTATTTAATTGTGTATCTTAATATTGCAATATTACATTGACTGTTACTGTTAGCTTTTGGAAATATATGTCAGTTTTATAATTACAATAATAATAATAATTTGCATATTGGAATTACAAGTTATATGAATATTTTTGGTAATTTAAAAAGAGTAAATAATAGTGCAAATGATAAATACAGGTAGTGTGATGAAGATGAATATTTGTGTGTGAACTGTAAAATGAAACCTGAAATAATTCAAGTTATCTTTGCCTGGCATGCTCCAGCCTCCCTGGTTATGGTCAAATCTCTTTGGAATGCACAAAGCCTAAAGAAAGCTATGATTATCTAGTTACACTTCCATAATTGAGGTCTAATTATAAGTTTAGACATTCTTCTGAAAACAAAGAAAAAGACATTGCTACTGACAGATGTGCAAGCCATAAAAACTGGGAAATGATGAAGTAAGGGAATTTGAAGCAGCTGTGACATTGTCAGGGCAAAACCCTGCCTTTCCTCTGATGTGGGGTGGAAGATATAGCATTAAGTACACAACATCTTTCTCTGAGCTTTCACAAGACATCCTGAGGTATAAAATTATAACTGCCAATGTTTTAAACAAAGCCTACAAACCCTGGCAGTTTTAAATAGAATGAGAAAAGCATTAGCTAAACTTTTCTGAAGAAAAGTTGTCTTCATCCTGTTCTTCATTCCTTTGCACAATGTCACTTGATTGTTTTAGAGGGAATAGCAACAGCATTTAGAGGTATCTTTGTGACAGATGATTAAATGAATTTTAAACCTTAAGGGGAGAATTAATACAACTTGATTGAAATAATTTCTATGGACTGAATATGGATGCCCCCAAGAATTTACACACTGAAACCCTAGTATCAGTGTGAAGATGTCTCTAGTGAAATTGGGACTATTTCTGACTACCAAACGCAATCAGAATGGTAAATGGCAGATCAGAAGTTAAGTTCATGTGGGCAAAGATACTCTAAAAAATCTTGTCATGAAGGGGAACAGAGGAAGGAGATGTAAGATTGAAATCAGTTCAGTGTCAAGAGGAATTACTTATCATTACTTATTGATTATTCTAAAGAGAATGTTGCAATATGAATCTGTGTTCTTGGGTAGGAGAGAATGCAAGGTATAATAGAAAGTGGATTTTTTTTGACAGAGAATATCAAGAAATAAGCTCAGGAAGAAAGAAAAGAATCTGACTAGAATAGAGATTAGAAAGAACAGAGATTAACCAGGTAGCAGTAAACTCACACCTCTAATCCTAGCTATGCAGGAGGATAATATGTGCGAATAAGAATTCAAAGGCTTACCAGGCAGGAAAGCCTGTGAGACTCTTATCTCCAGATAATTAGCAAAAACCTGAAGTGGAGCCTTGGCTCAAGTGGTAGAGTTGCTAGTGTTGAGCCCTTAGTTCAAGGCTCAATTGAGCCAAAAAGCTGAGGGACTGGAGGTAAGGCAAGGCCAGGCAAGGGAAACTTTCCAAATACAAAAATACAGCTGAAAAGCATCCAGCTGGTAAGTTCTAGCATTCATCATTGTATTTGCACCAAAAGCTCCTTGCTCCTTCGGGGCCCTTCACAGCCAGTGACTAAATGTAGCAACATTTCTACTTCTGGACTCCTCCCGGCACACAAGGAATGTCCCAGATACATCCCCTGGGCTTCATAATAGTGGTCTTAGAGGCTTGATAGAATTTTTCTTTCCTTTCTCCACAGATGGTCACACTTGAATTGCTGTTTGTAACAATTCTTCCAATGTAACACAGGCCTCTTTCAATTCTTCCCACAAA
This sequence comes from Dipodomys ordii, assembly GCF_000151885.1. NCBI lineage: Eukaryota > Metazoa > Chordata > Mammalia > Rodentia > Heteromyidae > Dipodomys > Dipodomys ordii. The sequence continues at coordinate 12,634,089 of NW_012267237.1, read as the reverse complement.
GTTTCCATTAATAAAATTGTTAGAAAATAGCTAATAAAATTCCTGCCTCCTATGTCCTATCAAAATTAATATGATAAAATAATGTGAAAAGTGTACATTTGAACTTGGTACTTAGATGCATGTTCCTATTATAAACATCTGAGGTCCCAAACTTTATGCATGCTCTGATTTTAAATTAAGTTTTTATTGTGAAAGTACTATACATGACTTAATATAATTTTTTCCAAGTCTTTCCATTTCCTAACCAATGGGGCAATGTCATTCTTTCTGATGGAGGCATAGAATTCCATTGTGTGTATATACCACATTTTCTTGAGCCATTCATCTATTGAGGGGCATCTGAGTTGGTTCCATATCTTAGTTATAGTAAATAATGCTGCAATAAGCATAGTCATACTGGTAGCTTTAGTGTGGTCTTGTTTGTAAGCATTTGGGTAAATGCTTACAAATTGGGTAAATTGCCCAAAAGTGGGATTGCTGGCTCATAGAGGAGCTTTCTGTGGAGTCTTCAGGAACCTCCATACTACTTTCCAAGACTTGGAAAAAAATTATATTAAGTGAAGTAAGCCAGGTGCAAAGAAATATAGGTCCCATGGTTTCCCTTATTTGCAATTACTAGTATATGTCTGAGACAAGTAGAAACGGTCAGATAAGTTGATGATAGGCAAAATCAATCCCAAGAAAAGGATTCAAATGCTTTTTCTTTCTTTCTTGCGATTGTTTCTAACATATTTATAAGATGATTTCTTTGTTGCTTTGTATGTCCCTCCTCCCCCAGTATAACCCCTATTTTCACTGTATTTGATGTTGGTATAGTTTGTGGAGGGGAAGGGAAAAAACAAATCGTTTACCTAGGTATACAGGTGGACCCATTGCACCAATGAGTTGTACAAGACTTATGTCGAAAAACGAACTTTAGCTGGGGGTGGAGGGCGGGGAGGAAGAGATGGGAAGGGATGGTAGGGGAAAAAGAAAGGAGGAGGCAACAATGCTGGATAAGAAATGGACTCATTACCTTGTTCTACACCCCAACCCCTCCCCCCCCAACTAAATTGTAAAGTTCCTTTTTCGACATAGTGTCTTGCACATCTTGTTTTTGCAATGGGTCAATCTGTATACCGATTTAAACAATTTGTTTTTTCCATTCCTCTCCCCAAATTATACCAACATCAAATGCAGTGAAAACAGAATGGCCAATAGACACATTAAGAAATCCTCAACCTCTCTAGCCATAAAAAAATGCAAATCAAAACAACATTGAGATTCTACCTCACCCCAGTTAAAATGGCTAGAATCAAGAATGCTAATAACAACAGATGCTGGAGGGTATGGGGCCAGAAGGGAACCCTACTACATTGTCAGTGGAGGTGTAAACTTGTTCATCCACTTTGGAAAATAATAAGGAGTTTCTTCAAAGATTCCACATAGAGCTCCCCTATGACCCAGCAATGCCACATTTGGGCATTTAATCAAATGATCACAAACAAGACCATACTAGAGCTACCAGCACGACTATGTTTATTGCAGCATTATTTACCATAGCTAAGATATGGAACCAACCCAGATGTTCCTCAGTAGATGAATGGATCAGGAAAATGTGCTATATATACACAATGGAATTCTATGCCTCCATCAGAAAGAATGACATTGCCCCATTTGTTAGGAAATGGAAAGACCTGGAAAAAATTATATTAAGTGAAGTAAGCCAGGCCCAAAGAAACATAGGTCCTATGGTTTCCCTTATTTGCAATAATTAGTATATGTCTAGGACAAGCAGAAAATGTCAGATAAAATGATGCTAAATGAAATGAATCCCAAGATAGGGACACAAGTGTTTTTTGTTTTTTTTTTCTTCCTTGCTATTTTTTCTAATGTATTTATAAGGTACAATGTTTTTTTTTGTTGTTGTTGTTTTGTATGTCCCTCCCCCACAGCATGCTCTGATTTTTGAGGAAGAATATCCTGAAACATTCTGTAATATCCTTTCAGAATATTTCCATTCAGGTTTTCAATGTTAAGACCGCTCAAATATTCTACTAGAGCACTTGTCTCCGGATTGGAGCCAAGGTCTGGATAAATAAGAGGACGAAATAGCACATGTGTGTCTTCTCAGCATATTGTTTTTCCTTTAAAAAATTAAGGATGTCTAAATTCAGAGCAAGCACCTGATGTTGCTAAGGGCCAAACTTATTCATAACTTTAAATATTTATAGAAAGTAATCAAGGAGCAAAATCAATATCCTCATCCAAACCTATCTATATTGGATGTCTACAAACAGCCAATAATTTGCGCTAATGTTGATGATGGCACTGTATGGTGAAAGGACTGGTATTTAATGTAAATGACAGTTCATAACTCAAATATGATGGTCCCATACAGGAGATGTGTAGAAGAACATTTGGTATCTTCATAACCATTTTCGTAGTAGTATTACCCTTTCATCCCCACTTTAGTAAAGTAGAAATGAGGATCTATCGATGCACTATATTTTTATAAAGGAGTCTCTTCCATGTGTTAGCAAAGGATTGTGGGAAAGAAGATGAAATTTGGGGTAAACACAATCTATCTTCAATATTATAATCCAAACCATAGAAATATCACGTTTGCTAAACAAAAAGCAGATGAATGTTTTTAAAATGTTTTCCATCAATGGCATAATGTAGTCACCTCTCATCCCTGGAAAACTTAGTACAGTTCTTCAGTTGATATCATACTGAGTTAATGCACTTTTGTACGAAGTGTTTTGTTTTTAGTGTCAAAGTGAATGATATTCAAATGCTATGCTCAAATGAACTGATCTTACATTTGACCTAATTGTGTCTGCTCACTTTTCTTTCAGAGCAATATCATTAAAATTTACATTTCAGACTTCTATCATAGAAACAAGTACAGTCATGTACTGCTTAATGATGTAAATACATTCTGAGAATGGTGTCATTAGGCACTTTTGTCTTTGTGTAAACATCATGAAACACACCAAAACCAAACTAATGTGTAATGCATGACTAATCTCTAGGGCATATACCTTTATGTATACAGCCCAATGTTGGCCAAAACTTCATTACAGGCTGAGGATTTTTATGGTAGCCTAGAATTGCATAGCTAACATTTTTTTTAGAATACTAAAAGTAATCCTTCCTTAATAGACTCGGAATTGTTCCTTTAGCTATAGTAATGGCCACTTGTCACAAATTGAATGAGTCAGTATAGATTGGATCTGATTCAGTGGTTAAGACTGAAATAACCAGAAAATTACAAAGTCAATTCAATTAATTTAACAATTGTAATGATGAAATCTCATTGTTTTAACTTATGTGGGCTGGGAATGATCTATTTCAAAGCAGTTGGCTGTTATTGTTGTTTGAAGTTGGGAATTATTCATTCGTGAGCCTCATCCTATAAACTACCCTATTTACCAGTTGGAATTAAATCTGGCACTAAAAAACAAACAAAAAAAACCCCAACAACTAGGATTTTCTCTGATTTGGAAAATTGAATACTGATATAAGAATAGTCTTGTAGAAATGACACATTAATTTGTTTATGGGAACAAGGAAAACACTTAGAGAATTGGGTAATGAAGGAAATTTCTCAGAGTGCCTATTATCTGGAAATGCCAGTAACAAAAAAAGAGATATTTTTTCCTACTGTTTTTAATCATTTGCTCTGAGAATCACAATAAAAATCAATCAGTAATGGCTGATAAGTATACAAACAAAACCCCTCAAATTATGATAATGAAAATGGATATTAGCTTGTCAAACTGCCACTCCTGATACTCCGTGTGATGGTGAGAGGTGGTGACTTTATATGAGTGAATGATACTAGATTTAATTGGAAATGCATGGAAGCTTTACCATATTTTATGAATATGTTGAAGTGATAATAATGAAGCCTTTGACCTAATGAGAATTAATTTATAACAGCTGCTATATCTCAATCCCAACTCTTGTCAAATGAACTCGTCACTTGGAACATCTGCTCAGCTATAAAAGCAGGCTAATTGCCGCAGTGCCAATGACATTCAAGTGGAACTGCCTGATTCCGACAGAGCGAAAGAAAGAAAAAGCACATTGGAAGAGGTTCACATCCACTGAAGAAAAATCAATTCTTCTTCTTAAGGAGAAAAATACGAATTTCACAATAAACCATTGTACCTTGTTTACACACATATCCTGAGCTTCAGTGCTCTAAATTAACAATATGCAACTGACTTCTTAACGTTAGGACATAACCTTAGGAATTTCCCCCAAAATGAAATGAACAGTGTAGATCACAAGTCTCTTGGGAAACCTTAAGCATATTTTTTCTGAGGAAATGTAGTCCATATTCAGAAAACTACTGCAGGGCATTCACTCATTTTGATATACAATCCATCTTCTTACACATGTAAAGTTTAATCATATTTTTCAGTACGATTATAAGAGAAAAGGGCTGTTAAATGCTCCAGTGTTAAGAATACCAGGCAAGCAATCCAAGCATGTGTGAGGCCTTGAATTCAAATCCCAGTATTGATTAGAAGAAAAGAAAGGAAGAAAAGTAAGAGCCAAGAATATCATAATATTTACAATTAAAATTGAGGGATTTAATGAAACTGTCTAACTAGCACAGAAAGGCAAGCAAACAGAAGATTGATTAATCCAAAGTTTTGAGACAAATGGAATAACTTCATTTACAATACTCAGGAAATATCTTCATCATGAAATATCTTCATCATGGCATGTTCTATTTGATGTATGATTCATGATATTGCAAATATTTCCATTTTTTTCTATTTAATGCCATTGAATTATCGGTGCTTTGGGATTCACAGATAAAACAGTCAAACACATTGAATCATAGGTAGAAATGCAACTTTGGATGCTAACATCAAGCATTTTGACTCTTATCTCCAGCAGCAGATGTTAGTAAATCGTACGTGAAAGGAAAAAGGCAATGAGAAGTTAAGAAAAATTTTAATACGCATCAGGGAATGCCTTCTTGATAAAAATGAATTGAATGATTTAATAACAGATGAAATGATTCAGTTATCTCTCATGACATCAGTACAGATACCTCCAGATGCTGCTTATTTCTGATCCTGTATTGGCCAACAACTGGGCCAGTGGCACAAGCACCTATGTTGTCATCCTTCCTGGCTACGGACTTACTGGGATTTTAGCCATGTGATTTATTTCTTAGTTTTACTGACCATTCTGAATTGACAGAAATAAAAATTTTTTGCTTTTATCATTTTAACCTCAAAATAAATCATAGTTCTTATCTAAATACAAATTGACATTAGGCCAAATTCTCCTTTGTTTTCAAGCTTATTTAACAAATATCATCATTGACACACAGATTTTTTTTTCATCAGTTTATCTCTCCTAATTGTCCCCAAGGATTTGCTAGCCTTCAAGTACAAGTGCAGATTCCGTATGAGTGTGTGTGTGTGTGTGTGTGTGTGTGTGTGTGTGTGATCACTGAGGCTTGAAGTCAGGAACTCGTACTATTACTTGGCTTTGTCTATTCAAGTTCTGTGTTCTAGCATTTGAGCTACACCTATAATTAAGCTTGCAATAGGATTCTCATGGAGTTTTCTACTGAGGCTGACTTCAAACCCAGATCTCATATCTTAGCCTCCATTGAAGCTAGGATGTCAAGAATGAGCACGCAGGTAAGACTACTTCTCAAAAATAATTAGATTAAGCTATGTAAGCAGTGTCTATGCTCAGTCACCTGAATGTGTGATTAGTATGTCACCACATAGGAATTTGATGAGGGGCTTACTTCATTCTTAAGTCTTCATTCGATGCAAAGTTGAAGGACTTTTGTGATTGGGACAAATGATTCTGGATAATTTGTACCATCTTATGAAGCAATGTGTGGTTCTTGATTCTCCACTTCCTGGTATTGCTATTTCTCTTTGTCATAATTCTTCTAAAATTCCTTTGAAACCTTCTATTCACAATCTTCAAATATGAATCACTTTCTACAAAATACTTTCTTCAATCGTTTCTCTCCAAGTCAAATTTTTCATCATTCACAGTTTTCTTTTCATGTGGCAGTGTTTCACAAGTTTGCACTTACCTCCCTATTCTTTAGTTACTTGTGCAATAATTGCTTTCATCTAGCACTACTGAATGTAATTTCTTAGTAGACACTGTGTGCTATTCCATTTGGTGTTCCTGTCACCTATCATATAACTAGCCAATGCATACATGTTGACTATACATGAATTCGAGGGAGAGTAATCCTGATGTGAACATGCAGCATGGGTTCTTGGTGTAACAAACTCTGAATTAAAGTCTCAAATCTGTCACTTAAAATCCTGGTGGCATTATCTAACAAAGATTAGATTTCTATGTCACAACTAGGCTAGCTTTAAATGAAACTTTGTGGACACATCATTGATGGATTGATAATCAGGATAAATATTATAATAAGTAATACTTTAAATAGAATAAATAAATGTATATAATTCTTCTTAAAAAATGTAAAATGGAGACTCAATTCCTCAAAAATAAATGGATTGAGTTAGATAAGCAGCATCTAAGTCCAGTGGCCTTAATGTAGAAGTGATATGTAAACACAATGGAAAGTAATTCTTTACTTAATATAGTAACATATATTCACAAGACAAACTAAAATGATCTTAAAGTTTGTAATGACATCACCCCATTTGTTAGGAAATGGAAAGAATTGGAAAAAATTATATTTATTGAAGTAAGCCAGGCCCAAAGAACCATAGGTCCCATGGTTTCCCTTATTTGCAATAACTAGTATATGTCTAGGAAAAGCAGAAAAGGCCAAAAGCTATGTACATATGACCAGATAAGATGATGTAATGTGAAATGAACCCCAAGATAAGGACATAATTTTTTTCTTTCTTGCTATTGTTCCTAATGAATTTATAATGTACCATGCATTTTTTTTTGTTTCTTTGTATGGTCCTCCCCCATGGTATAACCCCTGTTTTCACTGTATTTGATGTCGGTGCCCTGCATCTTTTTTGGGGGGTAGGGGTCCAGTCGTGGGGCCTAAAGTCTGGGCCTGGGCTCTGTCCCTCAGCTCTTCAACTCAAGGCTAATGCTCTACCACTTGAGTACAGTGCCACTTTCAGCATTTTTCTTTTTGTTTATGTAGTGCTGAGGAATTGAACCCAGGGTCCCATGCATGCAAGGCAAGCGCTCTACCACTGAGCCACTTCCCAGCCTCTCTAAATCTTGTTTATACACTTCTCTAATTTAGGGAGGGGAAGGGAAAAAACAAAATGTTTAAATAAGGATACAGGTTGACCCATTGTAACAGTGAGATGTGCATAATACTATGTTGAAAATGAATTTTAGAATTTCGGCAGGGGGTAGTAGTTATGGAGGGTGGGAAGGGACAGTAGGGGAAAAACAAAGGAAGAGGCAACAATGTTCTGTAGGAAATGTACTCATTACCTTGCTCATGTAACTGTAACCCCTCTGTACAGTATTTTTACAATAAAAATATACAAAACTAAAAAACAATAAAAAAAGATTGACTTTTAAACACCTTTAGAATTTTAGATATTGAAAACAGCTTTAGAGATTTTTAGTTTATATATTATTTTTAAAAATTATTTAAGAAATCTAGAATAGAAACCATAGATTATTGAACAAAAGCCCAACTTTGAAGTGAACTTTGGTTAGAATTGATGAACATGTAAAACCTTTGTCAGAATAATTTTTTTGTGATCCTTTGAAAGTTTGAAGCAATAGAGAACTTTGGTAGAGCATATGATGTGGCTGTTTATAAATAATTTTCCTCACTGTTAGGTGCCAATTGACTCAGGGCCACTCAGCCAAAAAATTACAAAATTACTACCTTATGTGATCATTTTTGCTATTTAGGTTTTCTGAGAACCTGCAGTAAGTACACATGCTGTTTCAGGGGAAAAAAAAGTGTTTGGCAAAAGCCACCATCTTCAATTTAAAACTCAGATCCCTTAAATTTAGTTCTTTTTTTCTTTTTTCATTTTTTTAATTTTAAAAGTAGATCATAATTGCTACAGATAATTTTCAGTCCTGCTGAATTTGAGGAGGGCAGTTTTATTTTCTGTAGCTTTACAAAAAGAGTTCATTTAAAAAATGTCTTTCTAAGCTAAATATATAATTAACATCAAACCAGCACCTCCTCTTCATTGTTCATCTAAGAGAATTTTTTAGAACTATCTACACAAACCTTACACATAAATATTTACAGCAGCTTTAGTCCTAATTGGCAAAAATGAAAATATTTAAACATCAATCAACTGTTGTACATATAAATAAAATATGATATAATCACATGATTATATAAGAAGAAATAACTGAGTGTCTATTTATGTTTACAATATTATGAGAGGTGAAAAACAATCATTAAAGACTATATATGAGTCTATTTACATATAATTTCAACCATTTTCAAATCTTCATGGAGCAAATTTAAAGTTATAGTACTTAGTGCTTTAGATGTGGGTAGAGGAGAAATTACTTATAGACCTGAAGTTGGTTGGGGAGTCAAGGCAGTTTTCCAAATTAGAAGATGTGAATAATCACATAACTAAGAATATATTGTGAAACATTGAATTGTATATGCGTAGTATATGAATTTTATGCAAATTATGCCCAATAAACCTAATCTAAATCTATTTAAATGTATATATGCATATTTTAATGATTAAAAGGTAATAATATGCTGACTAATAATTTTTTACATTTTCATAAAGATATACTGAAAAATAAATATTAGTTTCCAATGACAATAATTCATCTGCTAAAATATTCAAGCTTTAATATTTTCATGGGCCTATCCTTATGAATATTAAAACGTAATCAGGATAAATAAAAGCCAGTGACTTCTCTGAAAGATATAGAAGTGAAAATGCTTTAAATATCACCTAAATATTCCTGGTAACAGACTTAGGTTATATATAAAAGGTATCTTTCTAGTAACATTTTCCTTCATTGAAAAAATTTATTAAACAAATAAAATTCATGGAAGTTTTATTGGTCACTGGGAGACTTTCTATCATTTTGTTGTTCATTTTCTCTACTGGTGGTGAAATGCAGGGCCTTGCACTTAGGTAGACAAGATTCTTTACACTGTACTACCCTCCTCCCAAACACATAAATTTTACAGTATATTGTAAAGGTGATGCACAGAGGGATTATACATACATGTAAGTAAGGTTATGAATACATTTCTTTTTCTTATTGTGAAAATACCACACAGAGGGGTTACAATTACACGGGCAAGGTAATGAGTGTATTTCTTATCAAGTATTGTTACCTCCTCTTTTGTTTCCCCTTACCATCCTTGGCAAAGGCCGAAATTTTCTTAAGAGACTCAGAAACACAACAAATCAAAGAAAGGTTGGACAAATGGGATTGCATGAAATTGCAGAGCTTCTGTATAGCAAAAGACATAGCTAGCAAGAGCAATAGAAAGCCCACAGATTGGGAGAAGATCTTCACCAGAGTACATTTCTTTTTGAACAGAACTATCCACTCCCTTATTTTGTCCCAACCCTCCGACTCCCCTCCACCCCAAGTTGTAAAGTATATTTCCAAAATAGTGTCTAGTGAGTATCATTATTGAATTGGTTCAGTGTTTCTGTGATTCTGCTTCCCTTGCCCAAATTATATAAACTTATATAGAAGACAAAGGTACAGAAATTTTAAAAAATGGTGACCACAGATAATAAAGGAGTAAAAGGAAGAAAGAAAAAGAAATAACTGCAAATGGTACAATGAAAACAAACAAACAAATGACCCCTCCTCATAAAAACCTCTTGTTTCCATATCTTGGAGCTCATTTCAATAAGCATCATTTACATGGTCATAGTTACATAGCCATTAAGCCATTGTGATCCTATGCTAATGATATTCTAGATATATTCTAGTTATTATAAAAGAGGGAAACCATGCAGCCTATTTTTCTTTGGGTCTGGCTAATTTTGCTTAATATATTTTTTCCAAGTCTTTCCATTTCCTTACAAATGATGCCATTCTTTCTGATGGAAGCATATAATTTCATGGTACATACATACCACATTTTTTGATCCATTCATTTACTGAGGGCATCTCGGTTGATTCCATATCTTGGTTATAATAAGTAATTCTGCAATGAACATGGTTGTGCTGGTAGCTTTAGTGTGGCCTTGTTTGTGGCCATTTGGGTAAATGCCCAAGAGCCAAACATATTTTGTTAAAGCATTTTATTTACTTAATCATCATCATTCCTTCTTTATTTCACAGTAAAGTGCCTAATTCCAATCATATCACTATAGTCTGTCTTTAGATAATCACTGACTACATAGCCTTCAATACCTCCTTAGTTTTCATGAAAAGAAGTAGCATTTCTGGCATAGTTTGTGATTTAGTTTTATTTTCTGTGGGATCATCAATTGTCGATATAGTTCCTAAGCTAAAGTATGCTCAATTTCAATGACATCAACTCAGCTTGCCAACTACAGTCCTTCTGGAGATTGGGAGAACTGTATTCCACTGGTATTCTAGAGTTTTCTAGCTCACAGCAATAGACAAGTCAATGTGATTCTTTCTCCTCATTCACCCACTAATTTCAGTAGACCTTCCTTAATTTGTTCCCAGTGAACCAGTTTGTCCATCCCTGTGAAGTTCTTTTCCTCAGTTCATCTTTCTATCTCCCTACCTCATATAGATCCTAATTACTTAACCACTGTTCATGCTTCCTCCCTCCCTCCCCCACCCAGTCTTGGAGCTTGAACTCAGGACCTGGCTGCTCTCCCTGAGCCTCTTTGTATTCAAAGCTAGTTCTCTACCACTTGAGTCACAGGGCTAATTCTCACTTTTTCAGAGTATTTTATTGGAGATAAGAGTTTCACAGGCTTCTGCCTGGGCTGGCATTGAATTATGATCATCATATCTCAGCCTCTTGAGTAGCTAGGATTGCAAGTGTGAGCCACTGGCACCCTGTTTAATGCTTTAAAATTAAAATGCATTTTATATGAAAATGTACCCAAAATTATATACAACCAGAATAAATTATGACAACTAAAAGAACTTCAGAAGGAAGTTTGGTTTGACAGAATCTTTGTGCACAGCCTTAGCCAATAAGAAGTCCTGAGATTTCTAAAAAGGACACTCTATAAAGAAAGGTGTATTGACTGATGACCACTCCTTAAACTTTCTACAGATTTTCATGCAGAATATGTTGTCAAAGGAGGAAAAGCTACAAAATTCTTTACTATTTTTTTCTTTAAACAACATCTGTGAAACTGGGAGCAAAAAACTTTGAAATCAGTGAGAAAGCAAGGCAAGAGATGGAGGTGTCTCTCTCTTTTTAGATTTAGCACCATATCCTTATTTATGATAATGTGTCACCAAGGAAAAAAAAGTACTTTAGAGTTTAGGTAGTATAAGGGTGAAAGGTTAGTACAACATAGAATATCTAACCAAGGCCTTTATTAAGGAATATAAAGTAAAGCATTTGAGGGAAAAATGATACTCACGCATGGATAAAATAGTTGCGCACAAGATCTTTAGGAAGCTCCCAAGAATTTCCAAAGTAAGGAACAGAAGTGTGTCTGTCCTATGAAATATAACGACAAAGCTGTTTAAAGCCCAGTGGATGAGGCATAGGCTGCACAAAGCCTACATTATCTGCTGTAACCGTGGTTTGTGGACTTTTTATTAATTTCACAGTGTAACAGGCAAATCACACCGCAAGTTTTAACTATCTTTATTTAGCCTGTTCCTAAACACAAAATCTCTCCTCTTCATTTTAATGTTCTTTTTTTTACAGAATGTGGGCACACAAATATTTGAAAAAATATTTCCATGACAAAATTTCACAACTTTTCCATCCCTGATACTCATGTTCAGAGATTGAGAAAGTTGACGTTCTTTTTTCCAAACTAAGAACACTGACAACACCATCTTGCCTGAGTCACTGTTTGGATAAGCTATTTATTTTAGTCAATTTTGTTGAAGTAGCCAATAACTGCAAAATTCCAGTTACATGCCACAATGTAACTTACCTTATAGAGCTGGCTGACAGGTGGCTGATCTCGAATGAATCCTTATTCTTGCACCCAGGTTCAAAAAGCTGTCTGTATCTGGGATGTGTTCTTCTCATGCTTGAATGCAGAACCATAATGAGATAGAGCCAAGTAACAATTCAACTATATTTCAATTCAATTGAATTGAATGTTCTGAAAGAATGTAGTAAACAATATGTCTGTTCACACATTGTTGGCCAAAATAAATTGTATGCTTAAGATAGGAGAGTGTTATCAACCTATAGAAAGAATGATCAGGATGAGGGAAGAAAAAAAGAACTCTGAGCAGTTAATACATTCTTTAATAGTCTAAAGATCTGTCTACCCCATAATCAAAAGAATTGCTTTCCTTTAATTCAATTTCTCTCACTCACCAACCAATTGTCCTATCATACATAAAATATGGGAATTATGGGTATCAAATAGGGATGCAAATAATGTGAATAGAAGATATTTGTTCTCATCAGAATAGATGGTTATGAAGAACAGTGGTGTGGGAGAGAGAGGAAGGAAGGAAGAGGAGAGACAGAATAGGAATAATTAAGTAGTTAAAATAAATTCACAAATTAAAATTCATAAGAATAAATTTTAAATTGGTAAGTACATTTAGATCACAAGTTATCACAATACTTTAATATGAGACAAAAGTCATGCTGTTTGTAGGACATGAAATAATGTTTTGAATCATGCTTGTCTTATCAAAAGTTCCACTGAATGTTCTCCATGGCTCCTGGATCAGTTTTGTAGAGAGTCTCTTTGTTATCAGTACACTTGGCTACATTTCAGGAGGACTCATGCAGTACATACTCCTTTGGGATTCCCCAAATTGCTTTTTAATTTTTGCATTCATAAAATCCCTTTGGACAGGTACATCTTTGGATAGTAACACACATGCAAGATTGTTTTGATTCCTTTTTCCTCTAATGATTATAGACAGACTTAATTACCTATATTTGCTACATAACTTTGTATAATTAGCCATACGTTGAGCTACTCAAATTTCCATGGGATAATATCTTTGCTCTCTTCTGTGGAACTCTGTATTTAAATGAATTAAATTTCTAAATGCAACCTATGCCAGTCACACATTTCAACAAGGGATATGGTATTTCTACCCCTGAAGAACATTTATATTTTATTGACTAAACTTGAGCAGAAGTTGTTTATCCAAATTCTTCTAGTTTTAATGTTCCATATTGTCTCATTTCTTTAACTATGATTATAAATAGACTTTTTACTGAATTAATGTAGATTTTAAAATATTTATCAAATGCAGCTAATAACTTGTATTACCAATATTATTTCTTAGAAATTCACTGTGCTTAATGACAAATTTATTTGATATAGCTTCTATATTTTTGGTTATAGATAGTGGTAATCATATTTAATAATGGACTTATTTTTGTTCAAGTTTTAGTAACATTTTCCCACTCCTCATTACATAGTTTCAAAATCTATGCAATATTTTTAGTGGTTTTCTGTGATACTTTCATATTTGAATAGATACATCATTTTTAGAAATTTCATTGTTTAAATAAATGTTCATATATTGTAGAAAGCAATACCATGAGCTGGAAAAACAAACAGGTTTTTATCAATTGCATTAAGAAGGGATCATAGATTGGGGGTTTTGCTATATACATACCAAAGGAACTATCTTAGAGGAGAGCATGTTGTATGAATGGTACAGAACAGAATTCTGAGGCTGTTCTTAGGAGGTATAAAGTTATTGAGCTGTAGAATTATTTTAGGTTCAGACGCTATGGAACTTTTTGTGACTGTCTAGGTTCTCAATCAGTTTAGAGCAGAGACATTTTGACCTTAAGCTGAAAGGCTTCATACATCGTTTCATTGTTTGCTGCTGTCATGAGGAAAAGCACAAATTAAAATGTAAAGGTTTCATGAGTTTTATTCAAAATAAGGTAAAAAAATCTGCTTCTTCATTTTAGACCATTTCCTTTAGAAAACTTGTAAGATTTTTTTGCTCTTTGAAATATATGTGTGTGTGTGTGTGTAAATCTTTTTTTTTAATCTAAAGATTCTCATCAGAATTCTAAGATAGGGATGTCTTTTTTCCTGGGATCATCTCTTTGAAATGTAATCAGCAAGGAAAAAAAGAATTCTTACCCCATTAACTGAGGGGGAACAAGCACAGATCTAACTTGTGGACATTACTTCAAAGATATGAAAATTTTACTTTTCCATTTGTTTTAAAACAATCAGGTTACAAATTACCATCCCAATTACCAGTGAATCTAGGAGAAGGTAGGGATGACTAATGGAGTTGAGGGAAGGGGTAACAAATTAGGCAAGAAATGCACTCACTACCTTACCTCTGCTCTGTATATCACCTTGACAATATATTTTTGAAAGCTGACATACCATGCAATATCTGCTCATCTCTTTCCATGCGTAAGATTTTATTATGTCTTTGCAAACTCAGAGTGAATAATTTGTGATGTGTAGTCTGTTTTAGTGTTAATTTGATAATAATTTGATTTTCTGAATAGGAGGATGTTTTAAGAAATGAATTCATTTGTCTATAATTGTATTTTACAACAAAATTTTATGGGATACATATAGGTAGTGAAATAGGACAAAAGACACAAAATAGTAAATATATAGAATAAACAACTTTAGACGTTGTACATATTCCCCATATATTTGTTTTTTGTACTCAATAAAGGAAAGGCTATTCCCTTCCTAACTCATGATCCCTTCTCTCCTCCTCTATCTCATCTTCCTCCTTCTCTTCCTCCCCTTCTACTTCTCCATCACTTTCTTTACCCTCCTCTTCCTCCCCTTCTTCTTCTGCCTCCTCCTTCTCCCACCTCTTCTTTCTCCCCGCCTTCTCTCCTCTTCCTTCCCCTTCCTCTTCCTCTCCCCTCTTCCTCCCCTCCTCCTTCTTCTTCTCCTTTTTCATTTTCCTTTTTTTGGCTTGTTAACCACAAAGCTAGGTAGGCAACAAAGTGGATAAAAACATATTACCTGGTAGGCCGACCAGAGATATAACCTCAGTCAGTGCTCTCTTGGCTAAAACCAGGCCTTTTTCCTATCTACTAGAAATTTCCAAATTAAATTTCTCATAGGTAAATCCTTGAATAACCACTGATTACTCCGATCATTCACTGATTTCTCTGGAGTATATACTGATCCATGTACCTCATTGAGTTCTAAACACAAGAGATACTAAAGTACAGAAATGACAAAACCTGGTGTTAGTGGGTCTAATATTCAAATGTCAGGTGTTAATATGTGCTAAGAGAAGGAACATAGGAGAGACAAATGTGAGATAGCAGACAGCATATGACAGTCTAGGCAAGTTAGGATTTCACTGCTTACATTTTATGAAACTTCTTTTCATCTTCCCTTTACATTTAGATTAACTTCAGTAGAATTCTACTCTTGCAAATATTCAACAACTAACACATAATTAAATCCCAACTGACATATTAAGAACAAATGAAGGAGAGGGAAAATCTTAATGTTTCTTCTCAAATGATACTACACTAAAGTAATATCTCTAATTGGAAAAAAATAAATATGCATCTACAGTTTTACATATATTAAGAAGAAACAAAGGTCCCAGAAGTCTCTTTATTCATCTGTTCTGGTTGTTGTAACAAAATGTCAATTTGAATTTTGCTAATAAATGATGGATATTCTCTGGAAATATTTCCTAATCCTTGGGAAATACTTAATCCACATTTCTGTAGGGGTGTTTCACCAAAATCTTGGTATATACTACCTCAGTATCCCTATTCTCTGTCCAATTAAAAATGTTTGCACTAAGTATTTTTGTATATTACTAAATATTTCCATACTACCTATGGAATTATTGAAATCTTAAAAACAACCATCAGTCGATAGTTTTATTTTAAAAATTAAGAAAACACTGATGTCAAAAGTACATCTTGAAATGCTCTTCTCTCAAATGTTACATCTGTAAGGGTTCTACTTATTATTTGAGGGCATCCTATCTTAGACGTTTAGCACATAGTACAACTTCAAGTTTCCACAAGTGTATATGCATGCAAGGTTTCAAGCTATCAATCAAAATAATTTACTGATTGTATTGAGAAACCCATTCTCAGTTTAAAAAAAAACAAAGTTATTATCTCTTTTAAGACCTTTTCCTTTTAGGGCAAAAGCTAGTTTTAGACTGTTTTGATGATAAATTGAGTAAAAAATAATTGTTTTGTTCACTCGTCTGATAATTCTCTAAAAACCTTAGCTGGCTAGAGAATGTGTAAAGTTCATTAGCATATGTGTTCATGTGAAAATTACAAACTTAATTTTCATAAAAATTATAACAAAAATACTTTTTGCATAAAATGTTTAAGTTGCAGGAATCTAATAGTTTTAATATTCCATTTGTTCTGTAGTTTTAGAATGTTATAAAAACTGATTCTTGAAATAACTCACATACTTTTAGTATCAGTTAATATGTAGGTATAAGTAGAAGGATCACTCTCTTCCCCTAGAGAAAAAAAGTAAGAGCTTGTTTCATTTCACTTAGCATTATCTTAAATGATCATATGTACATAGCTTTTGAGCTTTCTGCCTGTCTGATAAGATTATCCTAGATATATACTAATTATTGTAAATGAGGGAAACCATTGGGTTTACTTTCCTGGATTTTTCTTTGTGGTTGTTTTTAATGTACTATATGAGGTTTTTATTTTGCTTCTTTTGTATATTCTTCCTTTTATGTATATCCATGTTGTCACTGTATTTGATTTTGGTACCTTGAATCATGTATATACATTTATCAAATTTAGGGAGGGGAAGGGAAATAAAATGCTGAAACAGGGACACAGGATGATCCACTGCAACAATGAAACTCACAAGACACTGTGTTGAAATGAATTTTACAACTTTGGGTGAGGGAGGGAGGGAAGGGATAGTAAGAGGGGAAAAAAAGGAGGGAGTAACCATGCTCAATAAGAAATGTGCTCATTACCTTACTCATGTAACTGTAACTTCTCTGTACAGCATCTTTACAATAAAATATTTTTAAATGTGAGACCTTATATCTAAAGTACTAATGTGAAATGATTGTTGGTGTAGCTCAAGTTGTAGAATGCTTACCAAGTAAACATAAGGTCCTGAGTTCAATCTATAATAATACAAGAAACAAGACAAAAACATTTTTGATTTCTGGGTGAACATCTATTATGAGATGAAATATGTCTTCTTAAAAACTTATTTCCTCATTTCTTAACTTCAATAGCCCCAGAAATATAACTTATTTGGTATTAAAGTGACTCTAGATGTAGATTTTTAAGAAGAGGTCAGACTGGCTTAAAGTAGCCATTAATCCAATGAAAAGAAGAGTCATTCAGTGGAAGGATAGGAGAGAAGAAGACACTGAAAGCCAAATAAAGGAAGGAAACAAGTCAATACAAGACCTAAAATAAAGCTTCAATGTACATATTGAGGCCATCAAAAATGATCAGTTAGAATTCAGGGAAATAAAAAAGGTAGAAAGTCTTGAAAGCAGATGAAAGGGCATAGAAGTCAGAATCTCTGGAATTAAAGATGTTATAGAGAAAGAACAGAAAATTGTTCACAACAAACCCAAGAAACAAGAAATTCCTTACAGGAGCTTCAAGACTCAAGCAGAAGACTAATTTAAGGCTAATAGGAGGTATTGAGGAAGGTCAAGACAAGTAAGTTAAAGAGACAGCAAATATATTTAATAGAATTCTAGCAGAGAAATTCCCAAACATCCAAAACAATAGGTTCATTTAGATGGAAAGACTTGGAAAATATTATGAAGTAAGCCAGACCCAGAGAAATATAGAAGCACAGTTTCCCACCTTTTTAACAATGAGAATATGTCTAGAGTATTCTTAGGAGAGGACCACAGCAATTCAATCTCTATATTGATATGACCATACAGAAGGTTTCTTATTAAAATTAACTCCAAAAACAAGAGTTTTGTTGTTGTTGTTGTTTTCCATTATGCTGTTTGCATTTTTTCTTTTATTCCCTTTTGGTTTATTCCCTGATGTCACTGTTTTTTTTTTATTTCTGTACCCTTTGTTTTGTATATAAGTTTATCTGATTTAAGGAAGAATCACAGAAACAGTGGGATAAAGAGAGACCCAATTCAACAGTGATATTCACTAGACACTATGTTGGAAATGAACTCAAGAACCTGAGGGAGAGAAAGATCAAGAGGAGAAAAAGTGAGAGCAATGAGGGAGGGGTGACACTGTTCAAAAAGGAATGTGCTGCGACTCCTCTGTACCTTGCCATAACAATAAAAATTATTTTTTTAAAGTATTACAGAGCAAAGAAACAGTCGTGGTAGCACCCAGCTCTACTCCAGGTGTTGTGAGGATGAGCTAAGAGAATCACTGAGTCCATGGGACTGAAGTCAAACCAGGAGGACTATCAATAACTTGTCAAAAAGAAAGAGAAATAGAGCATATTACATTGTGATGCTTAGTGCTTCCATCATGACAACAGGAAGCATATATTAGAATTTTAAATTAAGGCTCTCTCTTTCTTGCATGTCCTACAAGAAGTAAGGAGAAATACACAATTCAGTAAGTTAATATTTGAAATTACAAATACCTTCTTATATACTTTTAGAACAAGTGTTTGGAAGTAGCTTACAGAGATTGAGAAAAATCTCAAGAGCATTCATTCTGAGTATTTATTATTATTATTCTAATTATTGCATAGCAGAAAGGAAATTGGAGATGAGTTCTACTGTGACAGGATGTGAAAGCCCTTGTGGGCTCCTTCACAAACTGTCAGAGAATTGTTGTAGGAAGTACAGAGGAAGGATGGAAGGGGTAGTGTATACATATAGATTACATTTATATGGATAAACGGGGGTAACATCCCTGTCATTTCCCACTTTATATCTATTTCCTAATCTCATAATTTATGGGATGATTTGTCACATGTGTGATCACTCAAAGTGTATGGAAGCTGGCAGTGGTTTTCAGAGATCTGTTCTAGAGATCAAGATGGTGTCCATCAGCCATATTGGAGGGGGTCATTGGAGGTGGTGGTTGATTTGTGAGAATCTATAGGAAAGTAGAAATGTGGGAAAATCTAAGAACCCTTCAGAAATCCTAAAGCAAGTATTTTCATGGTGCTATTTTTTTTTCAGTTCATCTTAATAGCCTGTGATTACATTTTTATATGTCTCTCTGCAGGTTTTAGAGATTCCCACTGTGGTATTCATTCAGTCTGACTTGGGCCCCATAGGCTAATCTGTTCTATCACTAAATCAAAACTCATTTTACAAGGAGATGAAAAGTTTTTTTCACCCTTTTTTAACTTAGTCTGAAAATCTTTACCTTTAATAATTTTCCTATTTAGAACTACAATAATTTAAGCCATAACTATGAAGTCACATTTAAGTGATATTTGCTGCGGTGATATGCTTTCATTATCTGATTTAAATATCCCTGAATATTAAGACATTCTTCAAGCTCTAAGAATTCTGAAACATACATACAGAAAAATGAAGCTGTGTGTCTGTGTTCTGTAAAGCATATAATTTTAAACTTAAATCCACATTTAAATTAGTTATATGATGGTACATTTTACCTTGGAATTACAGAGCTCTAATTTAATGACCAGAAATTCCTTACAGTTAACAAATATGTAAAAAATCTAATATGTGCATTTTCTCCTAAAGGCAAATCAATCAATATTATGAACACGTATTTCAAAGATCTGTTCCTCACATGGTAACAAATCTACCAGCAGGATCTCTACAGTTTCACTTTTATTTAGAGACACAGATCACTCAACTCTGAAATAGAAGAAATGTTCTGATTTACAACTATATATTTCCTCAATTTTAGATTCCTTATAATTTGATAAAATATTGAACTTTTAAGTGCTTTTTGACTTTTTGCCTTTTCTAGAGTACACAAGCCATTTATCTGACTGTAGTCTTTCTTTGCCTTTTAGCTATTTTTAGCTCTTTAAACTGCAGGCAATTAAAAAAATACACGATAATGAATGTCATACAAATCTGATCCCCTAAACATTAAATTGTCTGCTTTCTCATATTGGGGAAAAAAGAAGTTGTCACTATTTACATTTATTACATTCTTGATGAGTTATACATTTTCTTGTTTTGATTGCCTTTTGAACAAAGTTCATCAGAATATTGTCTTCTATCCTGAGTAATTAAGAATTAACTTGGAATAGTTAAATCTATGATCCCTTTTGTATTTATAAATCAATCATTATTTTTACCCGTCAAGAAATAGATGCCTTCTATGCTTGAGGATGTTTCTTCATGTATTGATTGGCCTTTGGCACCTCTTTTGGGAACCAAGTGTTCAATTCTTATGCCCACTTTCTAGTTGGAAAGATTTTTATTTAGGTGCTTAATTTTTGGAGTTCTTTATATATTCGGTAAGTATTTGGTAAATAACTGGTCAAAATGTTTACCTATGTAAGCTGGGTGCTGGTGGCTCACCCTTGTAATCCTAGCTACACAGGAGGCTGAGATCTGAGGATCACGGTTCAAAGCCAGCCAGGGCAGAAAAGTCAGTGAGACTCTTATCTCCAATAAACCACTAGAACACCAGAAGTAGGACTGTGGCTCAAGCAGTAGAGCACTCGCCTTAAGCGGAAAAGCAGAGGGACAGCACCCAAGCCCAGAGTTCAAGCCCCATGACAGACAAAAAAAAGAGAGAGAGAGAGATAGAAAAGAAAAAAGAAAATGTTTACCTATGTAGTCTAGTTATCCTTGCCTTCTGATTCTGGATATTTTCTTTTCTGTGCAGAAACATTTTTATTTGATGCAATTCCATTGGTCAGTTCTTGCTTTTATTTTGTGAGCAGTTGGTGTTCTAATCAAGAATTGATTTCTTTTGATTATATCTGGGAAAGTTTTCCCTGTTGTCTTTTTTTTCCCTAGAAGTTTCAAAGTTTCAAGACGTACATTAAAATCTTTATTTTGTTTTGATTTTTGTATATGGTGACAGAGTACTAGATTTAGTGTTCTAGATAACAGATGTCCAGTTTTTCCAAAACTATTTACGAGTCTGTCTTTTCATCAGCATTTTTTAATATGTGTGCCATTATTTCTAGGACTTAGAACCTATTCCATTGGTCTACATATCTATTTTTGTGCTGGTGCCATGCTCTGTATTTTAGTAGGACACTAATGTATAATTTGAAGTCAGATAGTGTGTTAACTCCAGCATTGCTCATTTTGTTCATGATTGCTTTGTCTGTTTTAGGTATTTTGAACTTTCCTTTAAATTTCAGGATTGCTTTTTCTATTTTCCTGAAAATGTCATTAGGAATTTTATGCACATGTGAAAATATCGCAACCAAGATTTTGTTGAAAATAGGAAACTAAGATAAAATTGTATTGTTTAGGGCTAGGAAGATGGCCCAGTGGTAGAGCACTTGCCTTGCATGAACGCAGCCCTCGGTTTGATTCCTCAGCACCACATAAGCAGAAAAAAAAATCCAGAAGTGATGCTGTGGCTCAAGTGGTAGAGCGCTAGCCTTGAGCTAAAAAGATGAGGGACAGCGCCTAGGCCCAGACTTCAGGCCCCACGACCAGACCCCCCCCAAAAATGGTATTGTTTAAAAATATGATTAAATTAAGCCAGGTGCCAGTGGCTCACACCTATAATCTTAGCTACTCAGGTGGCTGAGTTCTGAGGATCTCGGTTCAAAGCCAGCCAGGGCAGGAAAGATCATGAGACTCTTATCTTCAATAAACCACCAGAAAACTGGAAGTGGCTCAAGTGGTAGAGTGCTAGCCTTGAGCTGAAGAACTCAGAGAGAGTGCCCAGGTCCAGAGGTTAAGCCTCACAAAAAAATATGATTAAACTACAAATTACATGTGTATGTTCACATGGCTGACTTGTGTCCATGTTATATCAACATATTATGGCTAATAGAGGCATTATTCTATCACTATCCTTATATCAGAACATACAACTAAACTGAGATCTTCTTTAACTCACACATATTAGGCATGAAAATAATACATTTTTCCACCCATCACTGTGTTCATGGCAAAAGCCAGGGTAACACAAGACTAGTAAGACAAACAGCTCATTAAACACAAATTTATTGAATACATTTTGGTGACATGAAATGGTTCAAACAAAAATGAAGACCCAAGCAAAAAAGATCAACAAGTGTGTTTTATATACATAGGTTGTTCTAAAGACTACAGGGGTGTAGAGATACATGAGTGGATAACTGGGGTGCAATGGTAATGAACTGGTATGGAATTTTCCAGACTTCTTTGCCAGTTTCTCCATGATATCCTGTATCTCCCTGATTAGGATGTTTTTTTTTTTCCCCAGGATATGGCAAGGGTGACTTGTGAATTACAGGACTGTAAATTGCTTCTGAGAAAAAGGGTAGGGGAAGGTTGATGGTGACCTTCTTATTTTTAATGTCCTACTTCAGAGTAAAAGGGTCACTGTAAAGTCAAAATGACCTTTCTGCTTCTGCTTTTTTTTTCTCAGATGCTGAGATGCCAAATTTTGGGATACTATATTCTGAACTTTGCCACAGAAAGTTATGCAGATTGCTAATAGTACTAAAACAAAATAATTAAGGATAAAGCAGGCTATTACAAGTATTATTGTTAAAAATCATTTGTGTGAATTTTATCTTTTTGTATACTTTTAATGCTTCATGCATGTAAGAGAATTTATGTGTTTTAATATTATAGAAAGGCATATTCTCCTCCCGATATTAAAATTGACCAGTAGAAATTCAATTAGTCCAGGTTTATAAATATCTGCGGTGCCAAAATAGAGTACAACAAATTGACATTTTATATTCCCTGACAGATATTCAAGTGAACATTACACTCAAGAAG
This sequence comes from Dipodomys ordii, assembly GCF_000151885.1. NCBI lineage: Eukaryota > Metazoa > Chordata > Mammalia > Rodentia > Heteromyidae > Dipodomys > Dipodomys ordii. The sequence continues at coordinate 12,611,214 of NW_012267237.1, read as the reverse complement.
CTGGGGGGCTATAGAAAGGAAAATCCACGCGAATAGCACTTTGACTTAGCCCTGCTTCCGAGTCAAGAGTCATCTGAATTTTCATATTTCTCCCATCTGGGCACCGGCAGAGACTTTCTACAGAGGTTTTATCAGCCTAATAAGATCAACTAAAAAACAAAATTGCCTTGAGACTGTCTCCTGCAATTTTATTCAGAGAAGAAAATTATACTGAAGGAAGAAAGATGGAAGGTAGTCACCATATCTAGGCATCTATTCCCCACTCAACATTGTTCTCTATTTCTGTTCCATGATTACTTATGTACAGTAAGTTGTTTCTTATCAAGATTCATAGAATTCTCTTTCAAGCCATTAAATTGTTACTCAAGAAATATCTCTCTATGTCCACCCCTAAATTTTCAATGCACTTTCTGTTAAATTGATATTCCATTTTAAACGTGTTTAAAATTCTACATTTTGATCATTTTTATGGTTATATGAGGATTCTTTTGGTATATGATTGCTGCATTGTTTTGAATTTGATGATTCTGTGCTTGGAAAGTTTTCTGTTGTGATTTTATAGAAGATGATGACTTTCAATTGTTGAATTTCTTGACATAATTCAATATCATACAATACAAACATGTTCAATTACTAGCCTCATTAACCAGAGTAGGGAGAGTAGACAGGGCTAGAGATGAGTATAATATCCCATGGTCTACATAGGAACCCAGGCTGACAATGTATTAGCAACAGTCTTACAGTTGTAATATACATGAGTATATGTGATTTCACATATTTCCATTTGTAAGATTTATATCCACATATCAACTAGTAGATAAATACAAAAAGGAAAGTATCTCCTCTTCCTTTATCAGTGATATAGTATATATTTACATATTCACAAATGAGTTTAATTTTATTGTTGAAACTGTCTTCGTAGTACAGCTGTACAACTTATCCTTCCATGCTCCTCAGGTAAACGTTTTTGTTATATACACAATGCAGTCTTTATTTCTCAACCCATTTTACCACGTTATATCAAAAACCAGAGGTATGGTGAAATGTGCATATCCAAATGGTACAGTTGTAATCTTCAACCAGTGCTTTTATAATATTAAATTTTCTCTATATCTTTATTTACTATTTAAACTCAAAGTTTTGGACCAGATGAACTATGCGCCATTCCCTATTTTCCTTTGTTATTTTTAAATAATTTTTTTGTTCTGAACTGGCCTCAAATGTCACCCTCTTATTTTCATTTTATCTTATCTAGTATGGCAGGTATATATGGGCACATACAAATTTCATTGGTTGAAATGGTTACCCATTTACTGAGGGGTATCTGGATTGGTTCCATATCTTAGCTTAAGTAAATAATGCTGCAATGAACATACTTATGCTGCTAGTTTTACTGTGGCCTCCTTTGTGGTTAGTTAAATACCTAGGAGTGGGATTACTGGATCATAGGCTAGCTCTACGTGTAGTCTTTTGAGGAATCTCCATATTGTTTACCAGAGTGGTTGACCCAGTTTACACTTCCACCAACAGTGTAGTAGTGTTCTCTTTTACCGGTCAGATATTTCTAAAAGGGTTTATTAAAATTAAATATCTTTTATCTTTTTTGCTATTGTTTCTAAAGTATTAATAACGAACCATGTGATTTTTTTTGTTGCTTTGTATGTTCCTCCCCCACAGTACAACCCTGTTTTCACTGTATTTGATGTCAGTGCCCTACATCTTGTATATACACTTTTGTAATTTAGGGAGGGGAAGGGAAAAAGCAAAATGCTTAAATAAGGTTACAGGATGACCCATTGTAACAATAAGATGTACAAAACACTATGTTGAAAGCAAACTTTACAACTTCAGCGGGGGTTGGTGGGCGCGCATAATAGTTGTGGAGGTGGGGAGGGAAGGGATGGTAGGGGGAAAACAAAGGAGGAGGTAACAGTGCTCAATAGGAAATGTACTAATTACCTTGCTCATGTAAATGTAACTCCTCTGTACAGCATTTTTACCATAAAGAAAAGTACACACATTTTTTAAAAAATGCACAGAGGGAAAAATTTAATATATGATACATTATGAGAATTTTAATGGCTATATTGCAGAAAAAACTCCCTGAGTACACTGAAAAGTAGTTTATACTCTCGATGGAAGCCTCTAAAACCACTCCCTAATTAAAGTAGGTCTTCAAATCATCTATGAATTGGGTAAAATACGCTGGGATGTCTGGCACGAAAACTGCAGACCAGAACAATACATGGAGAAAATACTAACTCTACCAGGGAGCAACAAAGGATTTAAGATTTCTTTATAAAGTCAGTCTTCTAGACATTATTTTGTTGTCTTAATAAACATTTTACTTTTGTTTGAGCAAATAATTTCTTAGCAACTACATGTATAGTTGCTGGAATCTAAGAGCTGAGTACTTTAGTTTCCCCACAGGTTTTGAGCACAATAAGAACTTGTTAAAGCTTCTTTAAATCAGTTTATTTTTTATCTCTATAGTTCTTTCATAAATAACTAGTGGATTACTGCTATATTTAATGTTGACACCCATTATTGCAGAATATTTCCTTCATCTTTTTTAATTAATAGTTACAAGTTGCTTAAAAATAAAGTAACAGCTTGGGATGTTTTCCAAGTGACTTGGAAATTTGTATGAACATTTTAAGAGTTTTTTAATCCTAGTACTCTTCTAGACCATTTATTTCCTTCCTAATCCATGCAAATTATGCATCAAGATGATTATAGGTACTAGAGACAATTATACAAATCTAAGCTATCAAGCGTACTCTAAATTCCATAAAATTAAGCATATTTACAAGTGTTAATTAAGTAAATGTATGAAAACTTGATTATAATTTGACTTCTGGCATTTGGAAAATTATTAATCTACTTAAATTATCTTTCTTTATTGCTTGTCATTTACTGAAACTGTATAAATTCAGTAATATTGTAAATCATATTACCAAAATATGGTACTTGCCCCTTTTAGCTGGAAATTACATGATTATTTTCAATTAATACTACTTACTACATAAAGTTAATGTCTAAAAGCAAAATCTGGCAAAAGAGAATAAGACACTTTAAAAAGGGGTCACCTTTTCCAAAAAGGGAAGTCCTCTTAATTTCCAATTTTACTATGTCTTTTTATCACATTTTGAATTGAAAAAAAATTGTCAAGACATGAACATAGGAGACTTAGCAGATAGCAACATGCAAGAATGTATTCTCTTTTTTTAAGGGTAGAAGCTGGGTAGATGCATGATAAATTATCCCCTATACCAATTTCCAGTCTCTAAGCCAGGTCAAATAATTATTTCTAGTTTAGATGAGGACGTAATAAAGGATCAATATTTATAGTTTTGTTTCTCCTTTTGATAGGAAAAAGCTCAGATGATTCTCAGTTAATGTATAATGTAACTATTACAAATTGTTCCGTGTACTTTCTCATCACAGTCTCTTACAGCCAATTACTCTAGTACTTTTTTCTTTTTTCGGGTCCGGTCGTGGGCCTGAACTCTGGGCCTGGGCACTGTCCCTCAGCTCTTCAGCTCAAGGCTAGCTCTCTACCACCTGAGCCACAGTGCCACTTCTGGCTTTTTTTTCTGCTTAGGTGGTGCTGAGGAATCGAACCCAGGGCCTCCTGCATGCAAGGCAAGCGCTCTACCACTGAGCCACCTTCCCAGCCCCTACTCCAGTACTTTTGACTGAATGTGAGACATTCTTAAATCCTCCTGGGTTTCATAAGTTAAATGAGTTCACACTGTATTATAGTAGGTCCATACAAGCAGGAAAAAATACTCCAGGAAAATGGAGGCAGAGACTGGATTCAAGCATTCACCAGCAAATGATTATCAATGATGACTAAAAGAACAAGGAAAAGAATCATCCTTCATATTAAAAAAGAATATGGCCCTGCCAAAATTTTATTACAAATACCATCCTCCAAAACTGTGAAAGAAAAATAGTTCCTTATAACACACTCAGTTAATATTTCTTTGGTAAGGTAACACTTAGAGGATTCATACTTTATGTTTACTTGCTCATTTATGGGCTTTTGCTATCCATGAAATTTCATAGCCTGATTTACTTATGCATATATAGATATTTCATAAATCCTATTGGGTCATTGAAATAATTAATAATGATGAATATTATGTAATGGAAATGGTCATTTGGTTAGTTATATGGCTATTTTTCACTGTGATGATTAACTCTTTGACTTTACATTTCAATTTCATTGTTCCAAGGGTCATGGAGATTGATCATTAATTCTAGATGAGATGGTAAGGACAACTCCAGTTAATGGCTTTAAGTAGCATTAAGCATTTTAATCAGTGCCCTCAGTGTAGCAGATTGTCCTCTCTGAAGAAGCTGGTGTAATAAGCCACAGCGTAAGAGCTTGAGAGCCTGAGGGAACAGAAGTCAGAGGAAAGAGGAATGCACATCTTTTTACTCATAACTACTGACATTAGAGCATCAGTCTTTCCCTGTCTTTGGACCAGAGAATGGTTTCTGTTTCTCAGGCATGTAGGCTTTGGTCAGAAAGACAATGCCGGTCAGCTTGGGCCAAAACCAGACTGCATCAACAATAAGATGAAGATTACATATACACTTTGTATGTACGTATATCTTACTATTGCTATTTTTGTGCAGAACCATTATTAATAGTTTCATGCATTCGATATCTAAAGAGTAACTCTAAAAATTTAGGACTTTTATTTGCTTTTGGGAAGATATATGGAATGAAATTGAAAGACATTGATGAGCTCATCATAGACACACATACATTTTACTTTCTAGTGAGAGTTACGTTTGTTAATTCAATTTTTACTCCTTTGGTGTTACTGAGATTTGAAAACATAGCCTTATACTTTCTAAAAAGGTACATTATTACTCAAACTATGTTCCCAGTCATGAATGTTCAATTTTATGGTAGATGAATAGCTATTCTACTTTTATTTGTGTATTACTTTATTTGTGTAGTGCTGAAAGAAATTTACTAAATTACTGTAATTACCATTTATTAAAATCTTAGACATTCACTAATTTTTAAAGATGTGTTGTTTCTAGGAGATTTTAACTATATAACATTGAATTTAAGGCCTCATATTTCCACCAGACTTGCTTCCGATGACTGTAGCTCTACCACTTGAGCCATGCCTTTTTTGTTGGTTATATTGGAAATAAAAGCCTGTTTTGTTAATTAGATTTGTATTAGATTCCCTGAAAGTGACTTACAGTTGTTTGCAAAATAATTACATTAGTTCAATCTTCCTATCACACTGAAAAGTGCTTAAAATATTTCCAGTTCAACATTTAGTTTCCATAAACACTTAAAATTTTCTTTTTCTGTTTTCATACTCCCTATCCCTGAGATATATCAAAAAGGTAAGTATTTAGAACATTTAGCTCCAAACTATTGTTAGGTTTTATTTGAATATATGTCTTCATTTATCTCAAGTTTGGGTACATTTTATTCTTTGGACATAGTAAGTTCAGGACTTTATTTTCATTCATATAAATATGGAAGTGATATGTTTAATTTTCTTTGTTTAGGATTGAAACAAAAATAAGAACTCAGATACAAAAGATTTATGTCTGTAATAAAATAGACCTTCAAAACTGGTCATTTACCTTCCCACATTGCAATACCTGTTTTGGTACTTCTCTTTTCATTTGATCTTAATAGCAAATTCTTTGAGGTAAACATACCAGGCTATATATAAATGATAAGAAATTGAGTTCTATGTAGAACACTTTAAGTGAGGGACCCAATAAGCTGATACTTGATGGTGTTTTAGAAATTATAGAAAGATATATAATAAGATTTCAGACTGGGCATCAGTGTCTCATATTGGTAATCCTAGCTACTCAGGAGGCTGAAATCTGAGGATGGCAGTTCAAAGCCAGCCCAGGCAAGAAATCCATGAGACTCTTCTCTCCAATAAACCACCAGAAAACCTGAAGTGGAACTGTTGCTCTAGCGGTAGAGTGTTAACCTTGGCTGAAGAGCTGAGGGACAGTGCCCAGGCCCAGAGTTCAAGACCACTACCAAAAAAAAAGTATTTTAGTATGCATGCATTCTGAAAGCCTCAATTTTATTTAACTTTGTGTTAGCAATTGTTAAATAATGTTTTCCTTCATAAATAAACAATATCATCTTGACTATCACAGCTTAACCACAAAACAACAGGATGAGTTGGATAACTCTTTTTTCCTGACTATGAAGAAAAAAACAACCATTGAAAATATGAGATCAAAAGAAAATATTGAAAATAGAATCTGTAAAGAATAGAAATATTAGAGTCACTGTTTCCAAGAATAACACATTCTTTGTAAATGTTGTGACAATCTTAGACATTTTCTAAATGACACTAAAACTAAATCATATTGGCTTTATAGCCTGGAGTTAGAACACACTGAGCCTTAAATACGAACATTTGGTGTCATTTCTCGTCCTATTAATGTTACGATGACAAGGAACTTCAGCTAATCTATCTTCACACAGCTCAATTTTGCAACATAATTCCAAACAAATGGACTGAAGTAAGATAAATATTCTTCTCAGCAATGATTTATATTTCCCTAATAAAAAGTAGCCAGCATTTTCTATTTTACACAAGTATGATATAAATAATGTAAACTAACTAAAATGAAAAAAAGAAAAAAGCAAACATATTATGTGTAACAAATGAGTTCAGTATTTTCCATCTAAGTATCTGAATATCTGCAGTTCATTTCAGTCTACTCGTAGGCCAAGACCCCTGTGGGGAGTAAAACAAAAACTTATTACTAGAAAATAGAATTGGCTGTAGTATTTCATTTTAGTGGGAGTTTGTTAGACATGATAAAGTAGACACTATAAACAATGTGCCATCCTGAGCATAAAGGCTGTAGGTTTTCTTTGGCTGTTGTTCTTTAAATCTTTACAACACACAGACTTGTGTATTGTTACATTCAAATAGTATTCCCTTTAATGCATATATTAAATGTGGATTAATCTCAACAAGTTTTACATTATCACACTCTACTTTGTCACACATCAGATAATAGCATGATGTTTACCAAGTTGTAACATTTTAATGAATATTTTAATGAATATTTTACTCTACCATTCATTCAGAATATGATAAGCATTGCAACAATGAGGTGTACAAGTCGTTATGTCAAAAATGAACTTTATAACTTTGGTGGGGGGGGAGGGTTGGGTGGGGGGTGATGGGGAGATGGGATGGGAAGGGGAAACAAAGGAGGAGGCTACAATGCTTGATAAGAAATGTACTCATTATCTTGCCCATGTAATTGTAACCCCTCTGTACAGTATTTTCACAATAAAAAAAACTTAGAAAAAGCTCTTCATGAAAATAAACTAGATGCAAGTATACACTGATTTTATTTTGCTACCATTGGAAATAACCACAAATTTAGTAGGTTAATATACATATTTATTCTAATATGGTATCATTCACATAGAATCAATGGATTTTTTCAAGGCTCTAGACCTTCCTGAATGTTCTTAGAATCTAGTTACTTTCTCTTATAGGTTGTTGGACAAATTCAGTTCTTTGACTCAAATTCTCATTTTCTGTGAGCATTTGTAGATGAGTCCTTTCCAGATTTTTGTTTCCATTCTATTTCTGAGCTTGTGACCCGCTTTTATATATAATTATGATGAACTGAATCTTCTCATGTTTAAACCTATTCCACCACTTTTATGCTTTTTTATCTATTACCAGAAGTTTGCTAGGAATTACCTCGTACAAACTATAATTTCTTGTTGCTAATAGACATAATACTCTCTGCAAAGTTGCTTATATTATTGACAATGATCTGCTGTCAATACAATTGGAGGTCACTCTCAGAATTTTTTGCTTTAGAGTCTTATGATCTTGGCCTGGATATTTTCAAACCCCAGACCTTCTATCTAAGACTCCTAAGTCACTGGGATTTAAAGCTAATACTATATACCAACTTGCTTTTGAGATGAAGACTTGCTAACATTTTTTCCATGTTTGCCTCAAATCATGGTCATATTTATTTTCATCTCCTACATAACACAACATTTTCCCCCATTGCTTTAGCCAGGGATTGAACTCGGAGCTTGTACCTACTAGGCTAAAACCCTACTACTTGAGCTATGCTTTCAATGTGTCCTTTTGCATTTTCTTGCTTAATCTAGAAACATTGTTTCAAGGACTTTTCTAATTAAGCTGGCTTCCAACCTAAACCCTTTGGATCTTAATGTTCTGAGTAGCTACAAATAGATTACAAGTGTGAACCATTGAAGCCTATTCAAGCATCCAGGTTTTAAAAGCAATCCGGAAGTCTGGTGTGTGTGTGTGTGTGTGTGTGTGTGTGTGTGTTAGAGAGAAAGAGGGTGGGAGAGAGATAAAGAGATTCTAGCAGTATCTATCCTATTCAGAGGGAAGTGAGGATTTCCATCTTTCCATCTTTCCTCTCTTCTTTCTTTGATCAATGTCTGTCTTTCTCCCCACCTTGAATTAACCTGTCTCTTCTTTTGTTTGACCTCTGGCAAATCTCTGAGTTCATTCATCCCCACTTGGTTCCAAACAACTCTGATAGTAAATAATACTTGTATATTTCAAACTGGAAACAACTCTCAACCTCCCATATTTGCTGTTTAATGAATAGCTTTTAGACAAGCACCAAGGTTAAGCTTCTGAACTCTCTAAGTTTGCTCTCCCTCGCCAGACTCAATCAAGGATAGTATTTTTAAAACTGACTCTATTTAGGAATTAGAACAGTTTTGATGACTATTTTTTTCCTCATTCTTGGGCAAGAGAAGCACAAAGACGCACTGATTTTGTTTGTCTATCACTGTTTTCCCCTACAGTGATGAATTTTTTGTGTGCACTTGGCTATATTACAAGAAGTGGATGATGTGCCAACAGCCACTCAGTTTTTGCTACACACACACACACATACACACGCACACACACACACACACACACACACACACACACACACATATATATATTTAGAATTAACAGAGATAACAAACCATTTGCCTTGAAGTAAAGAAGTTTGCTTTCTAAAAGAGGTGGATTTATTTCAAAGCAGTTAAAGACAACAGCAAAAAGTTAAAGTTCCTCAAAGTAAAATGAACTGTGACACAGGATTATGAGGTAGAAATTCTGAAGTCCCAGGCATGATACTGAAGATTGAAAAATGTAATGCTTTCCTTGACATTTCAATACACTGACCACATACCAGCTCGAATTTGCTATATTACATTTTCCATTGCTTGAATTCATTTATTAATATTACTCTCTCTTACACATTCACACACACACACACACACACACATTGTTTCTCTTATTCTTCTATGTTTCTGTCATGAAATTTTAGGGAATCCTCTTTCTTAACCTGAAGAGTTGAAGTTTTAAGGTAATTGGGTCTTTGAGGTTTTGTTTGTTTTGTCATTCTATATTCTATATATTAATATTGGCTATTTACAAACACTGTGGTCAACTCTTAACTTGTCTTACGTCTCCAAAACTCAGCTCATAAAACAGGAAGGTATGCCTTAACTTGCTCCAGTTGTGGTGGGGTATATTTCATAGTCTTCATATTATTTTAACTTCTTGTACAGAGAGCCCCATGTCAATCAACAGATTCTCCTCCTACTAGTCCAACAGCAGTGCATCTTTAAGTCTTCCCATCACAAAAAAAATCATTGTCTAACCTGGAACTTTTAAGAAACTCATTGAAATTCATTTATTTTTTCTTTTAATTTTTTTCTCATTTTTTTCTCAAATGATACTTATTGATCTCAGGAAAATGTCTAAATCAATCCTAACCTGTTTCTCATTATTTCACACTTAATGTAAATCAACCAATGCTGTTCATTTATCTTCTCTTTCTTTGTAACTAACTTCTCATATTTTTCCACTGTAATTCCATAGATTTGAAAAGTATACAATGAGATAATTTTTATAACTAAATTGTTTTCTACTTGTTTATATCATACATTACACTTAAAATCACTCGTTCATGACTTCCTTCTCACCTAACCTACTGATTTCATTAAGAGAAGCGAGGCTTTGTATCATGTTATATCCCTGTAGCTCACATAGATTCTCAAATATTATGTGTTCTTTATATCAGAAATGCTCAGAAATGCATGAATGAGCTACTCCCCATTTCTTCTAAACTTATTGCTTCTTCTCAACTTTTCTTTAACTCTAAAAGATTTACCATCTTAAATACAATACTGATGATAGCAAACAGATGCTTGAAATTATTTAATCACTTAACCTTCTAAGTTCGAACAAGTTTCCAGTATACTGAAATTCTTGAAAAGTTTCCAAATCTGAGAAATCACATGGCAGTAGATTTGTATCTTTAGCTTCTCATTCAACTCACCATAGCCAAATTCATTATCCAGTTCAGAGAACAGCAGAAACCAATGACACGGGGCCACACACATTCACTCACTGTGTTATAACCCTCACCTCCTGCTTCCTGCTATCCTGATGCTGAAACATTAAAGAGTCAGATTTTGCCCCAGGGGATACATTTTGACCAATTAATTCTTTCTGATTTAAATCTGCCATGCTTTATCATTAATTCAATAAATAGTAATAGATTCCATGTTGATTGTTTATACTTATAGAACTTCAGTAAATAAAATAATTACTATGTAATAATGTATCCATTAAAATCCTACCTAGACTGGTAGCTTTCATAAAAGTACAGTTGTCTCATCTCTGTACAAATAAGCCAAGTGATGTATTTACTTTAGGATTATATTTAATAATTCACAATCTCTTGGTCTCTTCTGTGAAAATTACAGTAGTCTTAGATTTCCATGGAGGTTTCTATACAGGTATGTAGATGTGGAGAGAGCTGTGCGTTCCTTTGTAGGACAGATAGCCATCTTTTCCTTTACAGATGTGGAGGGGAGAGAAGCACATGCCTGTGCAGAAGAGACAGCATCTGCCATAATCTTTCTAGGCCTGAAGGAATTTAACATTCTGGATGGTAACATTATTTCATCTGAAACTGAATTTTTTGTCATACAATGAATGATCATCCATCCTTAAAGAACCTAACTGGAACAGACTTAGATGGTGGAGGGGATGTGGAGATAAGGGAACCCTACTGCATTGTTGGTGGGAGTATAAACTTGTTCAACCACTTTGGAAAGTAGTATGGAGGTTCCCGAAGAGACTCCACATAGAGCTCCCCTATGACCCAGCAATCCCACTTTTGGGCATTTACCCAAATGTTCACAAACAAAACCACACTAAAGCTACCAGCACAACTATGTTTATTGCAGCATTATTTACCATAGCTAAGATATGGAACCAACCCAGCTGCCCCTCAGTAGCTGAATGGATCAAGAAAATGTGATGTATATACACAATGGAATTCTGTGCCTCCATCAGAAAGAATGACATTGCCCTATTTGTTAGGAAATGGAAAGACTTGGAAAAAATTCTATTAAGTGAAGTAAGCCAGGCCCAAAGAAACATAGGTCCCAAGGTTTCCCTTGTTTGCAATATCTAGTATATGTATGAGTCAAGCAGAAAAGGTCAGATAATGTGATGTTAGGAAAATGAGCCCTAAGATAGGTATTCAAATGTTTCTTTTTCTTTCATGCAATTGTTTCTAACATATTTATAAAATGATTTCTTTGTTCCTTTGTATGTGCCTCCCCCACAGTATAACCCCAGCTTTCATTGCATTTGATGTTGGTATAATTTGTGGAGAGGGAGGACAAAAACAAACTGTTTAAATAGGGATACAGGTAAACCCATTGCAGCAATGAGATGTACAAGTCGTTATGTCGAAAAACAAACTTTACAACTTTGGTGTGTGTGGGGGGATCACTTAGGAGGGGTGGAGGGTATGGGAAGGGATGGGAAGGGGAAACAAAGGAGGAGGCAACAATGCTTGATAAAGAAATGTACCCATTATCTTGCCCATGTAATTTTAACCCCTCTGTATGGTATTTTCACAATAAAATAATTTTTTAAAAAAGTTGAAACCCATTGCCTTTCTGGTATCACACTTTTCTGATCAGAAGATTTTTTCCTCTGATGTCTATGTTGGCGTGTTCTTATCCTAGACTCTCAACCCATCTGGCCTGGGCTCTGTTAAGATGTTTTTTTTCTCAAGTGTTCTCAGGCTGTGAGGCCAAACTCTGTAAATGTTTTCCTAATAAGAAGGGAGACAGATACATTAACTTCTTTTTGTGCTGACTCAGTTTTCTAAGTCAACCTCTTCATTTTATGGTTTCTGCTCTCAGAAGCTAGGGAATAAATCAGCATAAGAGTGGGAGCAGAAAGCTGATGGGTCATGTCAAAAGGATTTCATTTTTATTTTTACAGAGAAGTAGGGTGTATTCATTCTTTATTGGCTAAATTTTCAGTATTTAGTATTAAATATGGCTCATTGGGTATGTGTAAGTTACTAGAATTATATTTCAGAATCTGAATAAATTGCATGCAGGAAAAAATAATTTTAGCTTGGCTGTGGCTCACTGTTCAACAGTGTCTTTGTCAGTGCTAGTTTTGTCTTTGTCCGTGCTAGCTTTGCACAAAATGAAGACATTTTTATAAATGAATTAGTTTTCACCCATCCACTGAAAGTAAACGAATAATTCTTTTTGATAACATCTCCAGTAGCTTATCTATTTCACATGAAATGCATGACTGAGGAATAAAGTTGACTGGCCAAAAGTAAAACAATATATATATATATATATATATATATATAAATCAAAAGATACATAATAGAATGAGGATAAGGACATAATTGATACCTCTCAATGCTTGGAAACTGTTCACACGTTGCTTGTTTCTTCAGATGGCATTTATTCACTTGTATGGTGAGAAGAGTAAAGATTAAGTGAAGTAACTGTTGAGACATTCACAACACTGCTTAACACAGAAGCAACACATAGAGAATGTTGTGACTTCCTCTGTATATAATAATACAGAATAAAATGGCCTTGATTAGAAGGAAATAAGAAGTGATAACTCTGCTTAATAATCCCATATGCACTGAACAGGTAACATAGCCTTTTAAGAATTTACACTGCTTGCAAACATTGTAAATGGTCTAGAGTAAGAACATTGAAACAGCTGTGGGATCCATTGTGCACAGAGAAACATGTTTATGAATGATGATTGTGTTGCCTGTTTGAATGTGGAAACAAAGTCCTCTTCCTCTGACCCAGGCTTTCTGAATCCTCTGCCTGCATCTCTAGAATGATGACAGCCTAACTGTCTAATGAACAAATTAGTCAACTTCTCTCCTTTGAATTTTAATAAGAAACATATTAAGTTTTATGTGATATTTAATTTCCATTGTGGTATTGGAGTTTATGTCCAGAGTTTTGAATATCTGAAAAAAGCTTCAACCATAAAGCTACATCCCAAATTCAGTATGTAGGTGTATATGCATGTGTGTACATGTATATTCATTCATTCATTTTTTTCACTAAAGTTTGAACACAGGATCTTGTACTTGCTTGTTGACACTTTACTATTTGAGCCATGTCTTCAGCTTGGCTTTTCATTGGTTATTTTGGAGTCTCACAGGCTTTTCTGTCTGGGATGCTTTGAAGGCCTCTGAACCTCAATCTCATAAGTAGCTAGGATTAGAGGTGATCCCTGGCTACACCATTTATTTTTAATATAGTTTTCAAGTACATCTCTTTAGCTATACACACAATACAACCACAGAGCACATGCATGCTGAAGCATCACAGGATGTACAAATGAATTTCTCTCCATCAATAAAAATAGTAGGAAACTATGACTTCTACAAAATGTAGATCTGATCATGTTATCCAAGTGAGTCATCTTTGTTGCTTTGCATGTCCCTCTCCCACAGTATAACCCCTGTTTTCACTGTAGTTGATGTTGGTATACTTTGTGGAGGGGAAGGGACAAAACCAATTGTTTAAATAGGGATACAGGTGGACTCATTGCAACAATGAGATGTACAAGATATTATGTCAAAAAACGAACTTTACCACTTTGGGAGGGGTGTGGGGGGAGATGGGAAGGGGAAACAAAGGAGGAGGCAACAATGCTTGATAAGAAATGTACTCATTACCTTGCTCATGTAATTGCAACCCCTCTGTATGGTATTTTCACAATAAAAAATTTGAAAAAATAATAGCAATTTAAAAGATCCAGTACAACATTAATTCCTAACACAAAAGAGATAATTTACCAACAATGTTCTTAATGTTTTCCTTAAAATAAAAAACAAATATATTTAATAGCCATTCCATTAATTTATTTCCACTAGTATTATTGGGCAAAGAAGTTACACATAACAACTTCAAAGTACAGCCAGAAAAAAATCTTTAAAATAAAGATCTGTTTGTTAGAGTCATTTAACAATGAAATTTAAACTCACATTTAGTACTAGGGTATTTCATTTTCTGTAATAATTTTCTTATGCATTATATATATCACCAACTCTACTATAATTTTTGTTTCTTTTTGGGAGAGTTTGATGTTAGGGCTTGAACGCAATGACTAAAATTTGTTACACATATACTCTACAATTTGAGCCACTTACCAATATGGGCAGGGGGTTGGCTTTAATTATTTTTCAGAAAGGGTGTCATATTTTGCCTGAGTCTGTCTTCAGATTGTGATCCTTCTGCATATGGCTTCCCAAGTAGCTATGATTATAGATACAGATCATCATCCTTGCTTTATAGATTAAAATTGAGTTGTCTCATTTACTTTTTGTCTAGGTTGACTTTTTTTTTTTTGGTCAGTCGTGGGGCTTGAACTCTGGTTTCCTGTGCTCTTCAGCTCAAGGCGAGCGCTCTACCACTTGAGCCACAGCACCACTTCCTATGTTGACTTTTAACCAAGATCTCCTTACTCTTCATCTCCTAAGTACCTGAGATTGCAGGTATCAACCATGATCTCTGACTGAACATTATTATTATTATTCCTTATTCTATTGTCTTTATGTAGTTGTACAAAGGAGTTCAATTCCATGTGTCAGTTTGTGAATATAATCCATCTTGATCAATGTCATCCCCAATGTCATTCTTCACAGCTCTCCCAACCCTGACCATTCCCTTAAGATAATGCTTCATTTATTACATATGTGTATCAGACATTATGACTGCATTTGCCCACTTTTCCTTTGTCCATTTGTCTGCCACCATCCTCTTACCCCTTCTCGTAGCACCTACAGTGTTTCAGCTTCCTGGTATTAAATTATGTTACTTGTTCAAATGAGTTACCTTATTGGAAACCTTCACTGTGTATACCATGCTTTAGATAATGTATTTGTGTGTATATGTGTGTGTGTGTGTATGGCCCTGTATATGATTGCATGTACATTTATAATTTAGATCTAACTTCCTCAGATGAGAGAAAATATGTTCTTTTTCTCTATGACCCTAACTTACTTCACTATACATAATTTGCCAGGTTCATCCATTTCTGATACAATATCATTCTCTCTGATGGATGAATAAAATTCATATATATATATGTATATGTATATATATATGGGGGTTGTATACATAAACATATTTCTCCACTGAAGAGCATCTGGGCTGTTTCCATAAATTGGCTGTGAGGAATAGTGCAGCAATGAACATGGATGTGCAGGTGTGTCTTCTGTATCTTTTAGATAAATGACTAAGAGTGATAATGCTGTATCATTGGATAGTTCTCTAAAATCAGGAATAATATAAGATTGTCCACTCTCCATTCCTTTTCAATATAGTATTGAACTTATTTTTAGTGTGTGCTAAATTTGCAAGCTAATTTTGTACCATATTACATAATTTTAACTTCACAAGTAAGTCAGTTCCCACATTGACAGAAATGCCTCCAGTATTTTTAAACACATTACAATTCTAAATTATGCCACTTACCCATTCCATTGGATGCTTTAATACATATTAAATAAATGGGGAAGTTGGTGAAGTAACTCTGTTTTCAAAACTGTAGTTTCCTGGGTTAGCTTTGTGGTAAAATCTAAAATTTAAAAAAAAAAAAGAAAGAAAAGATGAGAGGAAGAAGAGAGGAAGGAAAAAATAACTTTGAGAATCTAGATGCAGTTACCCAGTATGCTAAAAATGTGCATGAATCCTGTGTCCTAAATCTTCTCAAGAAAATTTAGCAGATGTGTCACTTTTTCCAGAATTGTTTACATTTATAATAGCACATATTCGGAGGATTATTTGACTTCTGTCAAAGCATGGGTCAGATTCTTTTCTCAGCTGCCTGAGAATTTGGTAGGCGTCAACAATGTAATACGGGAAATGTCAGTGACTGAGCCTTTCCTTAATACATCTTGTGTGAGTGACACTTTGGAAGAGTTTCCTTAAATTAAGCATATTTTAAATGGAGATCAAGACATAAACACCATCAGGCTCTGATGAAATCCATGTTTACCAGAAATTCTAATCACAAGACTTCAATAAACTCCCAGAAACAGCCCAAAACACTCCCCGAACAACAGTTCCAAATGAGTTCACAAATGATATCATCAACTAACTCTAAGTCACATTACTGAACCATTTTATTTCCTCCACCTCTTCTCAGCCATTCCAGGCAAACACATTCATGAGAATCTATGACGGGAGTGCTCCTGCTTAGCTCCGCCTATATTTCAAATCACGATTAAAAAAAAAAAAGTTCTGGTGATAGCCTTTAGCCAGTGGTCATAAACAATTCTGTAAAGACTCAAGAAGGATCACAGAAAACTTTTTTGCAAAGTTCCCTCTCTCTTTACAGTTACAATCTCTCATGAGTACAGAATGTGCTTCTAATTCCTTAAGAAGGTATTGATCTGTGCCACAGGCCATATAGTTTCCCATACCTTAATTTAAGCTTCTCAAATTTAGAGTGTTTTGTTACACAGCAGCATGTGATTAAACTAACTATACCATGTAATCTTTAGATTGCTTGTATTCTGACAGATATATTTGTTTTCCATATTATTTTTACTCACTTGAATATTGCAGCTCTTTTCCTGGGTGATTCAATATTTTCATTCATTCTTCTGTAATTACCCCCGACTAATTTTCCTTGCTTTATTTTAGAAGGACAAGGAAAAGAAGCAAGTCAAAGATATGTTCATCCCTCTGAAGCTAATCATTGAAAATTATACATGTAAAATGAGGGAAAAAATAATTTGTAACTATTATATACTTCAAGCCACTACACTCTATTTTGTTTTTACGTTCCACCTATCCTCAACTGCTATTCTTCCCTTTTTATATCCAAGTTTTAGATACCAAACCGCTAGCAGGTTTCCATCTCATTTGTTTTTCCTCCTTTTGAACACTAAGTCATTACTTTTATCAATAGCCCTGACTTGCTTCTAAAAAGCCTAACTAGCCCTGTTAGAATTTCTTTCCTGTTCCCTACAACCAAGTAATTGTTTGCCAGCCAATACTATTTAGATTTATTCATCTTCAGCGTTAAGTGTCATTGGCTTGAGAAATAGTAATCCCTCATTATTGGTGCAATGCTCTCCTAACATCTGCTATCTCTGGCTACCAATGTAGATGTGGCCCTGAAATACTTGAGAACTTGTCTGAAAATTCAGAAGGTCAGCTAATGGAAATACCAGTACCCGTTTATCACCATGGCTTTCATTTATATGACAACAATTATACCCACCTTAGTGTCTTTTTCATTTCAGACATTCCTTAAATAACAAGATATGTCACAACTGTATTCTTCCTGTTAATTGATATGAGAATACTAATACTCATTGCTAATCATTTTCTCCCTACCTGAAAAAAAATCCACCCCCTCTAATGAATTCTTTCAAGATAACTAGTTGCTTTTGCATCTTATTCAATTTCTGGAGTCTTCAACAATTTCAGAGGCACTCAGTTTTTAGAGACTCAATTCTAGAAACACCACAATTTCTAATTCCCCCTGAAAAATTCCTGAAAAATCTCAATGACTACACTCATTGCTCTGCCCTATATGAAGAAGAATTTGTTGTTAATCCCTCAGATCTCTGATGCACACTTACTATGCTTAACACCAATATCATATATATATATATATATATATGTGTGTGTGTGTGTGTGTGTGTGTGTGTATATATAAATATAAATATATATATATATATATATATATATATATATATATATATATATATTGGTCTGTTGTGGGGCTTGAACTCTGGGCTTGGGCGCTGTCCCTCAGCTCTTCAGCTCAAGGCGATCGCTCTACCACTTGAGCCACAGCACCACATCTGGTTTCCTGGTGGTTTATTGGCAACAAAGAGTTTCACGGACTTTCCTGCCCAGGGTTGGCTTTGAACCTTGATCCTCAGATCTCAGCCTTCTCAGTAGCTTACAGGCGTTAGCCACCGGCGCCTGGCTAACACCAATTATATTGTAGGCACAACACACATTTAGATGAGATCCTCCAGTGCAAAACATGAAGCCATGCATGATCCGGCATGCTGCTGCTTTTCTGTGTAGTTTCCCTCTTGTGGAAAAGTTTGGAATCGCGATTTTTGAGATCTTAGCTGATTTAGGCCATGTTTAGCTTGAATTTTGAATAATGCATTTATGTGCAGGGTAACTATCTACCAAATTGTGTTGTAACATCTTTCAGAGACATTCCTAAGGCCTGGACTTCATACCCTGAATTCTCCAGTCCAAGGCATTTGTGCTTGAAGAGCTCCTTTCTCTTCATCGAATCAGGGAGAAAGCTGACCTCATAGCACCTCAATTGGCCAGCTTCTGCCAACCTGTAATTTTTTTGGTTCTGTGTTCTTACATGGAGTTCAGCTAGGTGCTGCTGATACTTTTTAAAGAATGCAACGTGGTAATCTGTCCACTTTAAAACTGTATGTGCTTAGCAATGTATGAAGTCATTTGAAACATTCTAAAGTATATTTTCCAAAGTTCACAAGTGGAGCACAAACAAAATGGTAAATTACACTCAAAAAGCTTATATGCCTTAAGTATGTCACACAACTGCAATTTTAAAAGACATTTAAATAAACATGAGAAATAGCAGATGTCTGTTTTTGACACTCATGAGGGCTATTCTTTCCATTGGATTCTTCTTTGCTTATTGAAAATCTGAGAAAAATGCATGTTTAAAAATGGAATATGAATCAATAGTGATAAATATACATGAAAATGGAAGAAAAAATGCCATAGATGGTGAGAAGAAAATTGGAACCAAAAATTTCAGATAATATTAAATGTAGTAACTGTTTAGCAATTAGATAAATTTAATGAATGAGTATATAAAAGTTTAGGTTTTGGTTAATCTCTTTACCATCAAGGATTTAATAATAACATGCAACACAAAATATATATTCTTTCTTTATTGACATACAATGTAAAACAAATTTTGGATGTATAAAACGAATAAAATGTTCTTCCCACAAGGTTATTAAAGATTGAGTAGCTGATAACTGATTAGTAGTAATTGTTGATACAGTTTCAATTTCAAATTCCTCTGAAATCTTGTATGTCATATCAAAAGTATTTCATTGGGTTTTGCTTATATTTAATACCATGTCTACACATGACATAAAATCAATTGAGATAGTAATAATAGCTGTAATAATAATTGTGTTACTATAGAGAATGTTTAAATATTTCCTGAAAAATTTCAAAATGATTTCCTATCAGAAGTTGATACATGTATGTGTCTACAAGCCCTCACAAAGAAGCAAATGATTTAGAAATAAATTATTAAAATATGCTGCTTTTAGCTTTTAAATGAAGTTTTTAAGATATGTAATGTACTGTGTTTTATTCTCTTTTCATTTCATAAATACTTTTGTAGTTCTTTTTTTGTTTAAAATGTGCCCTTCCAATGATCAAATCCACTTCAACTTTGATGTGCAGATCAGACGAAAGTCTTTGTCTTGTAAGTGTTTGTCAGTTCCAGCGAGAGATGATATACATCCAAGTTTTGAGCAAATAGAATAATTAGTGAGGAAATCCATGTTCAGATTTTGATTTCCTTTCACACGGACAGCCCAGTTCTTTATCAAACTACACAAATGACTGAGTCTCTGTATTGAATAATGAACTCGGAATTATCCAGGGAGCTTAGCATGTTTCTAATGTCCCATCTACTGCAATAATATGGATGAAACTTGATGACAAGGTATAAATTAACAATATACTTGAATATAAAGACAAATACAGGGTGATCTCTCTCTCCTGTTTTCTCTCTCCCTACTTCTCCATCTACTCATTGTTATTTTAAAGAGAAAATAAGACAAAATTCTCAATGTTTGACAGTTGCTAGGAAAACTTAGGGATCTAAAATGATTTACGGAGAGTGCCTTGTAACCTTTGATACCTTCAACTGGTGTTGTTAGTTAGGTTAAGTGAAACTCTCACAAGCCACATACTGTCAGATTGCTCAGACTTACTCTCAGCATCTGCAAAGGCTGTAGCCTCAGATTTCCTGGGAAAATCCTGGAGGCCAAGACATTTAGTTGTTTGTAAATCTCATAGTACTCACTAATTTGAATTTGATGTATATTAAAAAAGAAACAGTTATAATTCCTTGTTTGGAATACCTTCTGTGATTTTTAATTTCTATCGTATAAGGAACATACTTGTTGAAGATGCATTGCTCACCTTTTTATTATAGAACAAGGCAATATTTAAGAACCATGGTCCTTCCCCCATGGTTTAGCCTTCTTCCAACACAGAAAGCATGCTATTTCTTTCTTTTCTTCTGGATGGATTTTCTATTGTAGAAAATCATAAAGTGGAATCAGATTTTTAGGTGGAGAAAACTAATATCAATTTTTATTATGTTGTTATTAAGCTTCACTACAATAACTATGTAACTACTCCTTGTTTAGAGATTGGTTGTGCCTACACAATTACCTGGAATTTTTCAGGTTGCTCTCTACCTAGATGTTTAAAATCTTGTTCAATAGCTGTTATAGGTAAAAGGTCTTTTTATCCTCAAAATTCATTGAACCATCATTAATTTTCTATCAGTCCTTAGGAACAGTTTGCATTGTTTTAAGTTTACAATTTCACATTTTTTGTCAATGTGTCCAATCTTATAAGGTTTGCATTCTACATTTTCTTTTTTTTTAAATTATGAAAATACCATACATGAGCAAGGTAATGAGTCCACTTCTTATCAAACATTGTTGCCTCCTCCTTTGTTTCCCCTATTTTCTTATCAAGGTTTTGATGGATTTCCAAACTCATAAATATCTTTGGAGATTAACAACATTCCCTTAATTCAATGTATTTGTACATCTTGTCCCACTCTAGTTATATCATTCACTGTTATCTACATTGTGTTTCCATTGTTCTCTCCAACAGCTGTGTGCTTTGTCCTGAACACAAGCACACATCTTAGCACACGCATGATTTCGAGATGTATCCAACTTACAGCTCCATATATGGCTTGTCCAAAAACATTCTAATGTCTTTGATTGCTAGCATCTCAAGACAGAGCTTTATCTAATGATAAATTAGTTCTCCTAGCAAAAAAATAAAATAACTGTGGTCAATTTCCAATAGTTTCTCTTCTCCTCTGAACAGTACTGCTGTAGATTTAGCAAGTGTGCAGAATTACAATTCTGTCAACTCCTTATTCTTCCAGCTACAGAAAGAATAAAAAGAATGTGCAATTTATTCTTAAGATAGAAATGTCTGTTTTGAAAGGAAGAGGCACCATTTCCAAGGAAAATATGCAGTCATCATTTACCAGTTCATGTGAATTACATGTTTCATCTCAAAACTGATTTAAAGGCCACATCGCTCCTCAAGATTCAGGATCCATCAAATTGTCTTTTTTTTCATTATTTCTGCTTTCCCCATATGTCTAGACCAAAGAAGATGATTTTTATCAGAAAATCTCTTGCTTTCTCTCTACTTAGGAAGAATTTAGTCTTCAAAAAATCAAATCTAACAACAATATTTCTTCAATGACAGTCGTGTTTCTGTGGAATCTGTATATATATAAAGAAATTCGGAGATATTCTCACCATCAAATACTTCCAAAATTTACTCACTTGACTTTTTTCCTAGAGGGAGAATAGCCCATTCAGAGGCTTACCCATCAGATTTGTATGCTTTTTTTGTTTTGTTTTACACTAGCAACAACAATATTACAAATCCCCAAAACTGCCCAATAAATAAGTGGGCTAAAGACTTACAGAGAAACTTCTCTGAAGAGGAAAAAAGGATGGCCAATAGACATATAAAGAAATGCTCAACCTCCCTAGCCATAAAAGAAATGCAAATCAAAACAACATTGAGATACCACCTCACCCCAGTTAGAATGGCTATAATCAAGAACTCTAATAACAACAGATACTGGAGGGGATGTGGACAGAAGGGAACCCTACTGCATTGTTGGTGGGAGTATAAACGTGTTCAAACACTTTGGAAAATAGTATGGAGGTTCCATAAAGACTCCACATAGAGCTCCCCTATGACCCAGCAATCCCACTTTTGGGCATTTACCCAAATGATCACAAGCAAGTATACTAAAGCTACCAGCACAACTATTTTTATTTCAGCATTATTTAACATAGCTAAGATATGGAACCAACCCAGATGCCCCTCAGTAGATGAATGGATCAAGAAAATGTGGTATATATACACAATAGAATTCTATGCCTCCATCAGAAAGAATGACATTGTCCCATTTGTTAGGAAATGGAAAGACTTGGAAAAAATTTTATTAAGTGAAGTAAGCCAGGCCCAAAGAAACATAGGTCCAATGGTTTCCCTTATTTGCAATAACTAGAGTATACTGGAGTCGAGCAGAAACGGTCAGACAAGTTGATGATGGGTGACATAAACTCCAAGATAAGGACTCAAATTTTTTTTTATTCTTTCTTGATATTGTTTCTAACATATTTATAAGATGATTTCTTTGTTGCTTTGTATGTCCCTCCCCATGGTATAACCCCTGTTTTCACTGTATTTGATGTTGTGTTGATGTTGAAGGGAAGGGAAAAAACAAATTGTTTAAATAGGGATACAGGTGGACCCATTGCAACCATGAGATGTACAAGACATTATAACTTTGGCTGGGGAGGGGGGAAGGCGGGGGGGGGGCAGGATGTGATGGTAAAGGGAGGAGGCAATAATGCTTGATACGAAATGTACTCATTATCTTGCTCATGTAATTGTAACCCCTCTGTATGGTATTTTCAGAATAAAAGAAAAAGAAAGAAAAAAAATTAAATCACAGTACTAGGAATTCACTGAATGCTAACTATGTGGGCTGGTGGATTAAGGACTAAGTGGCAATATTTCCATGAGCTCAACAATTAAGATGGGGAGGAAATGAGTAGAAGCAAAACCTGTAGGGAATTTGGTATGTGGCATATCTGTTGCACATTCCAAGCGTTTAATACGATGGATCACTGAAACCAGGATATTAGTCAGCGGCCCTCATGGAAGTCTTTCAAGATTAATGATCAGAAGCCATGACAATAACTAGAAGAACTGAGAGGAATATTCTTTTCAAGGTTTCTCATATATATTACAGTTCAGCAAGTACTGCAATGTCAACAGGCCTGAAAACAACTTGGTGTCATGACTATAATTTGTTCTGGAAGGTCCATCATAAACATTGTCCTGAACAAAGAGTGACCTTTCTGATAGCTTTGCCTTGCACAGTATGATATCAGCAGCAAATTAATACTGTTGCAGTATATTAAATCCTAACAAAATGAGACAAGAAGGTGCTAGACAAATTGTCACGCTGAAATGAATCTTTTGCAATTGACCCATTTGATTACTCAAGAGAGATAAGATTACATTGCAAAATCAAACATCAGGGATTCTATTCATCAGGGGCATGTTTATTGCTTGAATCAAGTAGAGCATTAATTTGCTCACATTTTAAGCAAGCCACCTTATATAATGAGTCTAATAATTATGTGTGTATTTGATTATTTTTAACATTGATATAGTGTGTTTCATTTTAACAGATTTGTCATCTTCAACATTGCTAGTCATTCAACTCTCTCTGGCACTTGTATACATAGCTCTGTGTGTGTGTATATGTTTGTGTGTGTGTGTGTGTGTGTGTGTGTGTGTACATCACGTTTAGATTTGTTGGTGTAATTGCTATCATTGCTTAATCTTTTTGACACATTACTACCAGTACCTGTGGTTGAACTTTTGCTCTAATTTGGTTTTAGTACCTCTTTTTTTCCTCTTCTGATGTGTTTCTTGTCTAATGTTCTTTTTCTTTGCTTGTCAACATCAGACATTTAATCAATTTTACTAGATAAAATAAATGTAATCTTAATGTTTCTTTCCCACAATTTGCCTTCTGTTAACAGTTCTTCAGTATACCTGTTTTATAGTTGTTTTAGTAGTTCTTCATCTGTAATCACTAGTATATGTTCCTCTAATTATATAAAATTATTTTATCCATATTCAGGCCCAGAGTTCAAGCCCCATGACTGACAAAAAAGAAAAAAAAGTTTTGAGACAGTTTAATGGCCAAATACATTTTTTTTTCAGTCACTGGCCTTGAACTTTGGGCCTGGGTGCTGTACCTGAGATCCTCAGCTTAAGGCTAGCTCTCTACCACTTGAGCCACAGAACCACTTCTGGTTTTCTGGTGGTTAATTGGAAATAAGAGTCTTATAGACTTTCCTGCCCTGGATGGATTTGAACCATGATCCTCAGATCTCAGCCTCCTGAGTAGCTAGGGTTACAGGAGTGAGCCACAGACACCCAGCTCCAAACACAATTTAATGATAAAAGAAGGATTAAAATGTTTTCTAAATTGTTAACGAAGGAAACAGGCAGGTAAATAGACTGATAGATTAATCTCAGCTTTTAACTGCACTCAACTTGTTAGAATAATGTAATTTTAGACTTTTCATTCAGACTTTGGAAACCTTGAACTTTGTTATGTGAAGACAAATGAATGTCATTATACAGAAGATCCAACTTTCATGGAACAACCTGGAGATACTTGCATTTAGATGTTTATTGCCAGCAGTTTCTAAGTAGAAATAGAGTTGAAACTAGAGATCTAGGGATTGTGGACTGTTTCACCTTGTCACCACAGATTTCAGGAAGTCCATGGGGTCATACAGGCCATTAATCTTAATAGGTTGTCTAGATTTTCTTTTAAAATCCTGGTATTTATCACCTATATTATTATTCAGTAGAAAGGGGTAGTAACTGCTATTCAAAAGTGAGTGTGTTTATGATCCCAAATATGAAATAACAGATTAATGTAAGCAAGCAGGATACTATTGAATAATTGAAGAATTTTAGTAAGGATAAAATGAGTTCCCCAGGTTTACCTGATCAAGGTTTCTATACAAATCTTTTTGATCAAAAGACGATTTAGAGTTGACCCTCAATGATTAGGGGAAGGTTTTGGGCATATTGTTTTATTTAATTTCAAATATATACAGGTTAAATATTTCCAAGTAAATAATGAAGAATATTTTCCATTTCCTGATCAATTTAAATGATATCATATTGTTTTATTTTGTTATTTTAATCTCTTTCCCTTGGGGGATTCCAGAAATGCATACTTTCTTAAGGTGGTCATTTTACACAGTTGCTATCATTATTTTGCTTTTTTATAAACTACATAGAACTTCTTACCGCCCACAGCATCTTAAAATTATTTAAAAAATTAGATCATAAATGGATTTCTTTCAATTACACAAATTCTTTTTGTGTTAGATTAACATACTACTGACCTAACTTTTATAGTATTTTAAGATAGAATTCTAGTGTGTCTTTCATGAACACAAAGATGATGATTGATATTGCATGTGAAAGTATATTGTGACTGTTAATTAGGTTCTTCCAAATGTCTCATTGCTTTGTATTTCCACTCCTATAAAGATTAGATGCTGATTTTTACCGAAGGTGCCTTGATACTTGTTTAGCAGAGTTGAATATAATTGCTTGTTTTATGTGTTCTAGAGTGTATCCTATACAATCTAAGATAGCTTTGTATGTCAAAATAATTTGAGCTATGGGCAACTCTTTTCTTCACTAAACTAGCAGATTTAAGTTTTAGCGTAGGAACACTATTTTAATTTTTCCTTTAATATTTTTTCTGTAGTTGTGGAATAGTTTCTTATCAAGGGAAGAAAAAGGATTAATGACTAAAACCCAGTTAAAATGCAAATGAAATGAATTTCTGGGCAATAAAGAATGCAGTAAGCTGGAACCCTAATGAACACATAATAGTAAAAAGTCCCTGGAATATTTTATGTACCTCTATCTATATCATCTTTATGCTCATGTAGATGTAAGTCTTCCAATAATTTTAGAGGCTTTGCATTTCTTTTTGCCACAAACATGATTAATGACTTCTTTGCTGCATTTTGCTCCGAGAGTTTTGAACTTATTTTATCTGTCCAGTAACAAAGCCAGAAAATCAGCAAAGGAACTATATCTGAATTTATGTATATATACATTCCTCTCACTGAAATTGCTGGAATCCTGTATGATGGTATATAAGTTGGCTAAATATACTTATGAGCTTTTAACCATTGTTATCTATTGTATACAATTGACATAAAAGAAAACATTTTTATGTAAAGTTCTTATGTTAATTATGAGGATAGTGCTGGGAAAATGGTTTATTTTTATAAACATTACCACCACTAGATAGAAATTTGCTATTGTTGATGGCTTGAAGAACTCTTCTTAGTGGCTGTATATTTTGCTAAGTGAGGAATTATTTGGTGAGAGAAGTCAGAGTTTAAACAAACAGAAGTAGATCTTTTTTTTATATACCTTGTTAGACCTACTCACATTTTTGTTTAAAAGCATTTAAAAATTCAGAGGATTTTAATGTATTATGCTATAAAATAATTGTGTAATCTATTATTATAATAGGTCATAAAAGGGTCTGGTCATTACAGAGTAAGTACTATTCCAGAATCATAAAATGTTAATAAGTATTCAAGGTCAAGAAAATACAGGATAGGTTGAGAGTTTAAATCTACAGAAACAGCTACATTGTGAGTGTAAATGGTTGCAAAAAGATTCATGAAATCTATTCTGTGCCAAGAACAATATCCCTAAAACTAATTTAAAGGATTAGTTTTACTTTTTTTTCTTTTCATGTTCATCCTTTAGAAAGCATATGGCAGTGCTTCAATGATTATAGCAATAAAGAAGGATCATTTCCTAGTCATGCCAATGTTGAGACTGTCGGATATAAGGTCATATAGAGCAAAAGAAAGAAGCTTTAAAAATAGAAGCCGCAGAACTCCAGCACTTTGTATGCATTAAGCACTTTATATACACGGTGCTTTTGTCATTAAAAAGGAAGCATTTTTGGTCATGATGAAATAGTCCCATTTATCTCATAGAGAGGAACAAAATCATCAAATTAACTGAGGCAAATGAATTACTGAGTGGGTGTCCTTGTCTACTTATTCAATTTGATAGACTATTTGCAGACTTTGTCTTTCTGAAGCCAGAATTAACTTTGCCAACTGCTTCTTGACACAAAGATCCTTTATGAAGTATTTGTTTTGTCCTTCAGGACTTCCAGAATACAATACTGATTGGTGACTGAGAAAGCATCTGAGGTAGCAGAGGAACTAGAATTCTTTTAGTGTCCTATTGAAATTATTCTTACATCAGTTAAAGCTGAATAGTTATTCTATCATAAAATATGTACCTATACACTCATTTATATTCATGTAGCCATGAAGTGCTTAATCTTACCTTCTTTTGAACAATTAGTTCTCTTCTAGTTAGGCTTAGGATAATGTTCTATCCTGACATCTCTCTCTGGCTTCCCTTTTGTATTTTTTATGAGTTCTTCCCTATTATTGAGAAAAGTTTCAACATAAATATGCATCAATTATACTTGTGGGAGGCAGTAGTGATTTGTCTCGAAGAAATGTGGCTTGTAATTTGTAATGAAGCTTTTATTTTTACAAAAAAAAAATAAACCTGCTACTTCAGTCATTACTGATGTATTTTGGAGAACAATGCATAGATTACAGGCCCAGAAACCACATAAAGCCACTGGAATAAACACAAGGACCAGTGTCTGGATACCCAGTGATTTCTCTCTCCTGTCTTTCATATCAGCACTCCTTAGTATCTATTCTCTTGTAAAAAAGAGAATAAATTCTTTTTTGTCTTGATGAAAGTTATTTTACAATGTCATATCAAAGCGAGAGGTTCTGATATATTTGTTCTTATTGAAAAAGTACAATGTAATATGTATTCCTATATTTGTCTCTTTTATTAAACAGTTGAACCAATGTAATTTACAAAGTTCATTTAATGTGCTGTAAAGGAAGATATATTTTATGATATATCATTATGATATCTGATAAGCTTTGCATAAAATGTGAATCAACATATATCTAGTGAACTTAGAACAACATATCAGATTGTTTTTGTTAATGGATAATATATTACTTTAAATCAATATATTAATAATGATTTATTTGTGGAAATGGACTAATACTTGCACCAATTTCTTTAGTTCTAGAGAAAATGTGCAATTGTGTAAATGACAGTGTTTTCTCAGTATTTGGGATTTTTGGTAAGTATTGCATGTATTTAAGCAAATTTCTTTGAAGAATGATTTATAAAGGATACAAGTATGTGCTAATGGTAATAGATTAAAATTATATAACAATAGAAGACTTATTTAACTATTCTGGTTATATTAAAAAAAATCTTGTCAATTTAACTACACAAAGTACAACAGAAGTAATTTATATACTTTTGCATATATGACAAACCTTGTCATTCTTTGTTAATACATGAGATATAAGTTTAAGTCCAATAAATATGTTAAAAATTTCTGTGCAATGGTTATCATGAAGTCATGGTACCATTAATATTATGAAAATTTCTCCCTATCAGCTGAATGTGAGAACAGTTGTTTTGAGAGTACAACCCTTTGTTTCAAAATTTATTTTTTACCTTCTTTAATTAGTTGTACAAAAGAGTTTTCATTCAATGAAACAGTTTATGAGTACAAAGAATATTCATATCAGTTCCTCAGGTTCCCACATTTGTATACTTTCTTCCTAAATTAGAAAGAATTCTTTCAAGGGAAATACGTCTTAGTGCCATACCTCCCAGGAGTTCTGGCCTATCTTCATGGACATATTCAATCTATATTTTCTTCCCAGAAGTTTTTCCCCACAGGGAAAGAGTGTGCCACATTTTTGGCTACCTGAAGATTTAAGACAGTAGTTGGAACTCACTTGGATTTCAAACAAAGTGAGTAATGCAACATTATTTCCTCCAAACCTCAGGATGGCTTGGGTGACAATCTCTGATAGATGCTCAGATTTCTCCAAATGTTCCTGGGCTGTAAGCAGAATCATTCAAGGGTGAATGTATATGAATATATGAATTGTAGAAAAAGTCATTTTCATCCCAAGATGAAAAGATAAAGGTGCTTGAAGGACAGTTAATAAGTGAAAATATCAAACAGGGCAGAAATACATGTAGCTTCTTTGCCTATACTCTCTTGTAGAGCAAGACTATGAAACTGAAGAAAATGAGTTTGCAATGCATGTTTGTGAAGGAATGAGTTGTGCAAAACTAGCACAATCGACTGGATATTTAGATGCTCTGACCTAATTTTGTAGTTCTCTTGACTCCAGATATAATTACGTTTTCTTTCCTTCTAAACATTTGTTCTGCCTTTCCTTCTTTCTTCTTCTCTGCCATGAAATTCAGCCAAACAGCCTGGATATTGCTGTCTTCTATGCAAACTTTTCTTCCTCTAACTTTAATGCATGCCTGGGTTGAATTTTCACTTTAGTCTATACTGCTAGCAGTATACATAGACATTCTAGATAAAGATAAAAACTATGTGGGTTATGGTTCAGAGGGCTGTCAAGTTATGCCACTTAATTAAACTATTTCATGACAAAGTGCTTGCTATGAAAGCTGAAGTGAAAATGAATTTTCAGGAAACAAAGTTCCGAATATAATAGAAAAAATCTGATGCCACGTTAGAAGTTTGTATTTAGTACATTAAATCTTATATAAAGTAATATTCACAATTTATGTTGAAGTTCTTACTAGAATATAGTAAATAACAAGAATTGAGCCTATTTCCAGCTCATTACAAAGAATTTTAAGACTGTTCTTTTGTTCCCTCATTTTGGGGATAGAGATACAGAGATATGATCTTTGATTCAGGTTAAAAAAGCAATGAGCTTAAACACCAAATGAGATCTGGTGGGAATATGTCATGTACAGTTGTTGAAGTTGTGATCTTAAGACAGAAATCATGCAGTAACATGAGAATATATTGTTGCTAACACTTGGTTGTATAATAATGTGCTTGAACTATAAGGAAAATCATTATATTATTTTAGATTTTTTTTACCTTTTTTGCAGTTTTGGGATTTGAACTCAGGGGCCAGAGCTTCTTAGAAGACTATTGCTAGCTGAGCCATGCTTCCAGCCCTTTTGTTTTTGCATTTTTATTTTGGTATCAGGTCTTTCTCCCTTTGCTCAGACCATACTACTGGTTAGTCTTCATCCTCTTAACTCTGCCTGTAGAGGAGCTCAAGTTAGGGACTTACACAATTTTTGGGTATTGTTTTGTTTTATTAGCCTCTTATTCAATGTAGTATATCAGGCTGGGAGAGTGGCTCAAGAATTAGAATGTCATCTGGGCGCCGGTGGCTCACACCTATAATTCTAACAACTCAGGGGCCTGAGATCTGAGGATCATGGTTCAAAGCCAGCCCAGGCAGGAAAGTCTATGAGACTCTTATCTCCAATAAACCACTAGAAAATCAGAAGTGGCGCTGTGGCTCTAGCGGTAGAGAGCTTGCCTTGAGCTGAAAAGCGCAGGGACAGCGCCCAGGCCCAGAGTTCAAACCCCATGACCGACAAAAAAAAAAAAAAAAAGTAGTAGAATGTCAGCTTGGCAAGGGTCAAATCCTTAGTTCAAACCTCAGCACTTCCTAAAACAGAGTGGTATTTTATCTGCTTATTGTTATTCATCATTAACGTTAAACATACATTCTTTCCACTTTTAGAATCAAAGTTTTACTTTTTATTCCTCCAAACAGAAATGGCTTCAAGCCTCTAATATTATTTATAAAGTTTTAAAAGAGATTCAAATTTGTTGTTTGATTGGAATACCTATATATTATTATTTATGAATATAGTTCCTCATAATATTTCAAACATTATCCAAAGTTTTTATGGGTCAAAATCCAATGCTTTGTTCAAATTTCACGTTAAATTTTTTTCTCATAGAACTCACTGTCATTTTAGTAAGACAACTATGAAGTCATGATTCTTTACTTTTGTCTAGAGTTGTTGTATATATAAATATATGCAGAAAATTTCCCTAATGATGTGTTCATCAAACTTATATAACTATGCTTCTCCATTTTACCTCAAATAGAGATTGACTTGAAATTTATCACTTAAAAATTAAAAGCATGAAGAAAGACTTCTCAAAAAGAAGTAAGAATGGACACATGAAAAATGTTCAACATCTCTGGCCATAAAAGAAATGTGAATCACAACCACATTGAGATTCTGCTTCATTCTAGCTAGACTGTTCATTACCAAGAAAACTAATAATAATAATAACAGATGCTGGTGGGGATGTGGCGAAAAGGGAATGCTATTACATTGTTGCTGGGAGTGTAACCTAGTTCAGCCACCCTGGAAAGCAGTATGGAGGTTTCCCAAAAGACTACACATACATAGCGCTTCTCTGTAATCCAGCAATTCTATTCCTGGGCATGTGCCCAAATGACCTCCAGGTAGCAACAAAGCCACCAGCAGAACTATGTTCACTGCATCATTATTTACCATAGCTAAGATATGGAGCCTAGATGCCACCAAAGAATGAATGTATCAAGCAAATGGGCATGTATACACAATGGAATTCTATGCTTCCATCAGAAAGAATGTCATTGCCTCATTTGTAAAGAAATGGAAAGACTTGGAAAAAAACAACATTAAGTGAAGTAAGCCAGACACAAAGAAACATAAGCTGCATGGTTTCCCTCATTTGTAATAGCTAGAATATGCCTATAAATCTACAAGTTAATCCAAGGGATATTAAAAGACAAAGAATTACACTTGAATATGGTTAATTAAACAGCACTGTAAGCATGTGAATATGGCAAAGGAGTATATTCTTAGGAGAGGATCACAATGGCTATGTGCACATGATCATATAAAATGATGCTTATTGAAAGGACCTCCAAGAAATGGAAGCAAGAGGTGTCTTTTATTGTACTGCTGGCAGTTATTTCTTTTTCTTTTGGCAGTTTATTTCTTTTTCTTTTATTCTTTCTTTCTTTTTTTCATTTGGTTTATCCCTGTGGTCACTGGTTTTTATTCCTGTACACTTTGTCTTGTATATAAGTTTATCTGATTTGGGGAAAGGAAGGGGAATCATAGAAATGGTGGGACAAAGGGTGAACTAATTCAACAGTGACACTCACTAGACACTATGTTGGAAATGAACTTTTCAATTTGGGGGCAGGCAAAGGCTGTCAGAGGAGAAAAGCAGGAGAAAATGAGGGAGGTGGTAAGCTTTATAAAAAGAAATGTACTCATTTCCTTACTTCTGCAAATGTAACCTTTCTGTACATCATCTTTACAATAAAATCTAAAAAATAAAAAACAAAAGTGAATTGCCCAGCACTAATGGCTCACACCTGTAATCCTAGCTACTCAGGAGGCTGAGATCTGAGAATCACGGTTCAAAGCCAGCCCGAGCAGGAAACGTCCGTGACATTCTTATCTAAATAAAACACTCAGAAATCCCGAAGTGGCTCTGTGGCTCAAGTGGTAGAGCACTAGCCTTGAGCTGAAGAGCTTGAGGGACAGTGCCCAGGCCCAGAGTTCAAGCCCCATGACTGATAAATATAAATAAGTACATAAATACATAAATAAATCAAAGTAAAAGTCATGTAGCTAGTAACGTTCTTTTCTGAGTGGACTGTCTAACTTCTGGGTCACTTGAGTGGGATGCCCCTTTTGTGGTATCATCATACCTGTCTCTTACTGAGATGTCTCTGTGGTGAGCAGGCTGCTTTGGATCGCCCCTCCTTTATTCTCCCCTACCTGACATGCTCCCTGCCTTCAGAGCCTTATACCTTGTGTTCTAGAGTTTATTTTGACCTTATAGCGGGGACTAGTTTTGCATATATTTACACAAAACCTGTAATTATAAAGTTCTAATGCCATGTGCATTAAAACTTTGAGGCCTACACTTTCTTTTGTCTGAGAGCCCAGAGATGTACTTTATGCAGTTTCTTTGATCACAATGTACTCAATATATACAATGACAGTACACTGAACTATAGTTTCAGAACTTATTTCATCTATAGAAGACTCTATTGAATAAATTATTTACAGTAAAAGTTTCAAACACAGTACATTGACAAAGCAATCTAGATTTCTCCAAAATTCTTCACTGTCATGAAATAAAAATGTTGAGGTGGTGATCCAGAGTCAGGGAAAGCAAATCAACATAATAAAACAATTTTAACACTAAGATCTTACATCACACATACCTTGCCTCTGAAACTCATGAAATGTTTGAAAATTTGAATAGTAGCTGTGTATTAGGTTATATAATTGCATATATATATATATATATATATATATATACATCTATCTATCTATCTACATATCAACACTCTTGAAGGTGCTAAATGTATTGAAATTATGAGACATTTTCTCTGAAAAGCCAAGTGCTTGTGTCTCAGACCTATAACCCTAGCCATTCAGGAGGCTGAGATCTGAGAATTATGATTCAAAGCCAGCACAGGCAGGAAAGTGCTTGAGTCTCTTACCTCCATTTACCTACCAAAAAGATGGAAGTAGAATTGTGGCTCAAATGGTAGAGTGATGACCTTGATTGAAAAAAAAAGGAAAAAATGTTCTGGGAGCCTAGCACCCATGGCTCATGTCTATAATCATAGCTACTCAGGAGGCTGAGATCTATTCATATTCAGCCCAGGATAAAAAAGTCCCCATGAGACTTACATCTCCAAATAACTATTTAAAAACCATAAGTGTGGTTGTGGCCCCACATTGTAGAGTGCTAGCCTTGAGTAAAAAAGCTTAGGGACAGCACCCAGCCCCTGAGTTCAAGCCTTACAAGAAAAAAAAATGAAAGGCACATAATGTACATATCTATACCTCTAGCCATCTGGAAAGGTGATTGGTAAAAATAATGAAGGAAAAATTATAGAAGGTAATAAATAGAAGGGAGAAAAAAAGAGAAAAGATTACCGGTACAGCTAAATGTGTAATTGATGGAAATAAAATATTCCTAGAATTTCTTTCACAGCAGGGGAAAGATATGTAGTATGCCTCCTGTGTTTAAGTATGGCATTATTTTTTTATCCCAAAGTCTTCTGCTATACTTAAAGAACCCTGGATAGCTATTTACTTTCCATTATACTCCATCGTGAAGTACTTTCCTTACCCTGAAGTGAATTTAAATTAAAGTGCCATATGCTATTCTGAAGAGCATTTTCTATAATGTGTTCATTATAATTACAGGCACCCTTTGCAATTTTCATTGTTGCTATTGTCGAGTAAAAGGAAGGAAGGAAATGTGAATTTGTGTTCTTATGTGTGTGTGCGTGTATGCATGTTGTGTTCACCTGTAATTCTATTATTCCATATGATTACAATTCTATTAAAAACATAAAATACATCAATTATGTTTTTTTAAATGACTTTTAAGATTCAAATAAATAATATGTAGAGAAAACACTTAAGGATCAAGTCTACAGCTGCAGAATTGAATTCTATTTTTTATGCGTGAAAGAATGACTCAAAATACCCTAGAAGGCATAGGTAATACCTGTGACTGTCATCTTTTGCAGTAACGATCATATTGACAGGGAAAAACATCTGTATATTCCTTTTTCTTGTAGTTGTAATCTCCATCTAAAAAAAATAGGAAAACCGATATGACACGAATGTAGGGGGACTGTAAAGAATGAGAACATTAGGGAGTGAGAGAGACAGACGGAAGTGAATTAGATCAAAGCACATTATTTATATGTATAAAAACAATATAGTAACAGTGAATACTAAAGTGTGGTAAATAGGGTCTATAAAGGAGTGAATCAGGTCAAAACATTATAAAAAACTCTACGCAATTAATGCATGCTAAATAAAATTTAAAGAAATTAAAATAGTATGACTAAAATTTGAAAATATTATTTGGTATGAATGTGTGTGTGCTTGTGTGTGTGTGTGTGTGTGTGTGTGTGTGTATCATAGAGAAGGAGAGAGAGCAATGAAGAGAGACAGAGAGAAAGAGAATGAGAAAGATAATTGGTTTTACCATGTGTTATCAGAAGTAATATTTTCTGGGCATTTATCTTCAACTACAAAGTCTCAAATATCCCTGATTTCTTTTTCTCCTGGAAATATGTAAAATATTGATGTTAGGGTTTGAGAGTGTTAGCAGTGGTTGAGCATTTGAGTAGTATGTATGAGGCTCTGTATTAACTACTGAGATTTGCAGAAATGTGAATGTTTAAAACTTATTTATGAATGTTATAAAAATTATTTAAGGTAAGAAAATGACTTTTAGGATTTCTTTCCCATTAATCAATAATAAAAGTCCACAAAATCCAAATATTTTGAAACTGTGATTCAAAGCATTTTAAACAACCCCTAATAGTTCCTTCCTTGGATGAGTATGAAAATCTTTTATAAAGCAGATATTAAACATGCACTGAAATTGAGTAAATCAATTTTATCTGTATATTAGACAAATATAAAAATATATTTCTTGTCAAGAACTGAATTATAGCTATGGACTAGAGTGAGTAGGAAGAGAGAGGAAATAATTGTGTAGCATTCTACTAGAAAAGGACTGCCCATTGTATTTATCTCCACAGATTTCCCCATGGAGTTGTTCTCATTTACAGTTCTGTGATTCAAAGTCTTCAATTCCTATAGTATCTTTATATAATTTTAATTATTTATTACACAGAATTTTTTAATTCACAGAAGTCATGGTTATAAATTTAATAGGTATTCAGTAATGAATTATATGTATAAAAACAATATAGTGAAACAGTAAATACTAAAGTGTGATAAATAGGGTCTATGAAAGAAGTGAATCAGGTCAAAACATTATAATAAAACTCTACGCAATTAATGTATGCTAAATAAAATTTAAAGAAATTAAAATAGCATGACTAAAATTAGACTTGTCAAAACATACCATTGAAGTCCACTGCTGTGTGGACTGTTTCCTGTACAATCTCAGACTGTGCAACCAGTAAGATACTGATTTGAAAAACATAAGCAGGTTAATTTCCTTCTCATGTCACTCTGAAATCTACTAAGTAACCTACACATAAAGCTGAATGACAGTGTCACAGGTCTCTGATCCTAGCTATTTCTGAGGCTCAGAGCGGGACAATAGTGGTTTGAGACAAGGGTGGGCATGAAGCTTGTGAGATGACTTCTCAATCTATAGTTGGGCACCCGATGTCGTCCATGTGCGAAGCTGAGTTGACATCACCATTCCAGGCCAGTCCAGGCAGAAAATCCTGGAGATTCCGTCTGCAAAGGGAAGCTGGATGACCACCCATACAGTTGTTATTCAGAAATGATGATGGGAAACTTCAAGTAGGCTGACAATGGCTCAGGGAGCGTTCCTCTGTAGGACTTGAGACACCGTCGAAAAATCCAACCAGTGTCAAACAGGGCTCAATGAGCAGTTCAAGTAACAGAATGCCAGCCAAACAAGCCTGTGGTCCTAAGTTCAAATCACAGTATTTGTCAACGAAAAAATAAATTTTACACACAATTTGAACAAGTAATGTGAAATTAGTTGGAAGGCTCAATGAGAGGGAACTTGCATTAGTTAATAGGTTTCTCTTCCAATCTACCCAGAGATTTAAGGAAAGAAAATGGAAATGATAATCAAGAAGGAATGGTAAGCCAAGTGCTTAGAATAACTATTCTTTCAGGAATTAGAAAATAAATTAAAAATTGTGACAGATTATGAAACAAGAACCATGTTATTAGATAGACTCATGTTCTCTTCCAGAATATATCTGTTTCTTGTCATCATTAAGCTCACAATGAAATCTGGGTAAAAAGCATGTGTAGAAATCTGTGTAGAAAGATGTTACGCATGGTATCTTAGTCTCTAGAGAGGCAAATTATAGCTGGTAGAAAAAAATGGAGCATTGCTTTTCAGTACTAATTCTCTAATCTATTTGTGAACTTTTTCAGCATTGCTAGCATCACATTTCTGTATGGATCTATGTGCAGATACTTGGTTTCAAAGCTCTTTTGAACTACTTATAACATCTTGTTAGTTCACTTGTTAATACATTAAAGGCTTTGATGTTTGTCTACTTATATCTGAGTGAACATTAGCATTTCATTATAAACAAACTATTTCGTTTAGCAAATATTAACATCAACCACATAAGAAGGTGAACTAAATTCAATTTTGATAAAACAAAAAAATGACATAACATATGCAATGAGAGAAGAGAAGTAATTAAAATAATTAAGTAATTGTAAACAGACTGACTTAAAAGCATCAGAAAGG
This sequence comes from Dipodomys ordii, assembly GCF_000151885.1. Lineage (NCBI taxonomy): Eukaryota > Metazoa > Chordata > Mammalia > Rodentia > Heteromyidae > Dipodomys > Dipodomys ordii. Next base: position 12,573,691 of record NW_012267237.1, on the reverse strand, counting down.
ACTCAGAACTAAATGAATAACACCAAACCCATAATTAGTAGCACAGAGAATATCTTTATAACCACGGAGAAAAATAATATTAAATAAAGGAAATAAATGAAACTTTTTGCTAGAAAATGTTTATAATTTGAAAAATACAATTGAATTTCAGAGGATTTCAAAGTATTGATTAATAATATAAACATACAAATTATGTTAATAATAAGTTCTGTACATTGTATAGAGAAAACATGTCTTCTATGAGGAAACATAGATTAGATTCTCTCAGCTTTCACCAAAAATAAATGTGTAAATGAATACTGTTCAGTCAGTAGAGAGACATTGACATTAAATCAGGGGGGACTGTAACAACTTTGAGCGAAATAGCTGAAGAAGAACATGCAAGTCAGTGTTCTGGCAGAAAAAAATATCGTGTAAAATACAAAGTATTTATTATAGTTCAGAAGAAAACACGTGTTTTTTTTTCTTTCTTGTGATTGTTTCTAACATTTATAAGGCAATGTTTTTATTGCTTTGTATGTCCCTCCCCCATGGTATAACCCCTGTTTTCACTGTATTTGATGTCGGTATAATTTGGGGAGGGGAAGGGAAAAAACAAATTGTTTAAATAGGGGGATACAGATGCTATGTCGAAAAATGAACGTTACAACTTTGGCAGGGGTGGGGAGTGTAATCATGGAGATGGGAGGGAAGGGATGATAGGGAAAAACAAAGGAGGAGGCAGCATTGCTTGATAAGAAACGTACTCATTACCTTGCTCATGTAATTGTAACCCCTCTGTACAGTATTTTCACAATAAAATCTTATTTAAAAAAAGAAAGAAAATAATATTATTTTTCTTAATTAGATGGATTGAATCTGCCGGGAAAGTGGTAATGATGTTGGCCTAGATGGTCAATCTTTTTCTTTTTCTGATTTTGTATACCAGCCAAGCCAATATGGAGTAGCTAAGATAAATAAAATAACCCTCTGAGAAAGGAAGGTTTGAACCCTGGAGCAGCAAGATGGACCCTTAACATCTATCACCCGTGGGCAGGCAAACTTGAACTCCTAGTAGCAGAAATCCTCAAAGACTTACTACCTGATGCAGGTGACTGACACCGGTGTGTCTGATAGGGTCAGGGGTATTACACACTACAGTACAAGGGTGAGTGTAAAAGAAATTTAGAGACCTAATAAAAACCCCAAGTGACATGAACTTTTAAGATGAACTCATTCTGAAGAGAAAGAACATGACCTAGGCAGGGAACACAGGGGCAGAGAAATATAAATTCTCTCATGTGAGAATGAAGGGGGAGGAAGGAGCAGAGTGTGCTCACAAAGCCAGGCTTCGGAGGACTGCTGAAAAACATCAGCAGCTCTCATGCAATGGAACTGTCCAGGTTGCCTCGGAAGCTGCCTTCTCAAACTTCAAAGAACAAAGCTCACGTCACATAAAGAAGAAAAAACTTGTTTTCCTTTTGAAAAAACACATTAAACTAACTTTTTTATTGCTTTTTATCCCCAAGGAAATATAATTTAAACCAAATCTTCTGACCTAGGAAAAATCTCTCCAAAGTTAGACTCACAAGAACGAAAGAAACAATTCAGCCTTTGACTAAACATTCTGCCTGATTACAATGTTCCTCAGGAACATCCTCAAATAAATTACAAAGACAGAAGTTTCTCCCCTTCCTAGGCTCTAGCGAATGTAAGGGAATCAGACAGATGCAACCCACTGTGGTGTTCTTTTTTCAAGATAAACAATAATTGAATCACCAAGCTAGAGGACTTGAGAATGTAACGCCACAAGTCCTTAATCACTTAGTAGTTCAGATGATCACCTATACTAATGTCCCATTTTATATAATAGAAAAACAACTTTCACGTTTAAGATAGAATATAATTTTACAACTAGGAGCAATGAGATGTTCCTGAAGTTAAATTCCAACCAATCCAATGAAAGCAAGGAGTTTTCACTCCCTTGATGGTTACAACACAATTTAGTGTTCAACCAATAGGCAAATATGTACTAAAGACAAGAGGAAAGGAAAGCAATAGAACAAACCTGAGCATACAAGAGAAACACATGGAATCACATTTTTTGTGCTCTTGACTACCAATAAATAAGTTAGGAGCCATTTAATCAAAGAAGAATTGAATCCAGCAAAGGAGTATGTGAAAACAGTGCATGTAAGCAGGTTACTGAAAGGCAGAAATCTTGGTTATGTGTCTGCAATGTGCTTTTCTAATTTGGGGCAAGTTCAGAGAATTTTTAAATGAATTGCAAAAAGGTTGCTCTATGCTGCAGTAGACAGGCATTTTACCAGGGTACTGATACTCCTGTGTGTTTAGCATTGAAACCAAATGGAAGTCACCATCACCATCACAGATTCTTAATAGGTTAAGGTCAGACACAAGAAAAGCAAGACTATCACAAATACAAGGCCACTTAGGCTACATATTGAGTCATAGGCAATCTATATTACACTGTGTGATCCTATCTTAAAATCAAGGCACAAAGCAAAACAAAATATCCCTTAACAGGATAGTATGGTTCAATGATGGAACATGTGATCAGCATGCACAAATTCCTAGGTTAGCATTCCCAGTAGCCCATGGCACTAGTCTTGATTACGGTGTGCAACAGATGCAGGAGAAATCTAAGAGAGATATCTTGATCTCTAACAGGAGACTGGAAGTCTTTCCTGCAGCAAATCCTTCCAAGTGATAATCTTACTTTACATTTTCACCTTTTTAAAATGAAATCATTAGTGATCAAGAGAACATATTTCTGTGTTCTATTCAATATAACAAAAAGTACAACAAAAATTGACCTACACAGTAGAAGCAATAGCCACAGGTAAAATTACTGCTGAAAATTGGGTGTGAAAAAATAAGGGTTATAATAGATTTGGGAAAATTTTGGAAACAACCAAAACATATTAAAGATTATGTCTATCTGTGAAGTATTTAGTGTTGTAACTTCATTACTAAACACAATGAATTCTGTTCATAAAGAATGCTACTAATTTATTGAAAAGCAACACATCAAATACTTCCTCTTGACTTATTTATATGTTCATTTAACAGAATACAATATACTGCATATCCTTCTCTAAGATTTCATATGATAGGCTACCATTTCATAAAAGTGTGAATTCACAAAGATTGATGATCATCCTCCCTCTTCCAAAATGTTCTATGAAAGTAAAATTCAGTACAATCATATTCTTCAGAAGTCATTGGCAATATTTTGTTTCTATTTTGATCATACTTTATCAGAAATGAAATAATTTGCATTGGCATACACACTGTATTGTTTAATACACTATAAATAATTTCTTGACACATGAATCAAGTATCTTGGCTAGAATAGAAAATTATTGGATAGAATTATCAGGTTAATTTTGAACTGTGTATGTTTTCATTTTAGTCAAGTACTCAGATTTGCAATTCTCACAAAAATGCCATGGTTCTGAGTGTATATCTGTCACTTTCGTTATACACATTCACTATGCTGCCTATATAAATTTAGCCAAATATTCATGAATAACCCATTCAACTTACTAGGTACAATTTTGTTTATTACAGAAAAATTTGTTTGTTTTTTTTTAAAAAAGAGTATTATCAAAGTCGCAAAAAAAACCCACTTTGCCTATATTAGGGTAAACACCACGAAGCATTTATAAAATTCTAGTACTTGGTTTTTATTGAGCAATTTTGTTCCCTGTTATTTACTACTTTTGTTGGAGTATATAAGATGCTCTGTCCAATGAACCTGCCTCAATTGATGTAGTAGAGTTATGATTTCAGGTGGCCCCATAGTCCAGTACTTATTCCCCATCACAGGTAAGAAATGGTTCCAAAACACCATTTATAGAAGCTACTTGGTAGTGAGAAAAAGTCTTGTCCATGAGCCCATGTAAAATAAAGGAAAAGTGGGCTATTCTTTGTTGTGCTGTCATTATTAATGACCTATGGTTCGCTACTATTCTAAATGTTCCCTACTATTTCCTTAGCGAAGGGAAAAATCATTCTCTCATATCAAACAATTCAACTGTTTTTATATAAAGTTGTGAAATGTCAGACCCTCCATAATGTTTTCAGAAAAAATAGATAATAGATAGAATATAGATAGAATGGATGCTAGGTATGTATGAAGATAGATACATACCCACATAAAATACATATTCTCCAAGAAGAAAATGTAAAGAAATTTTGACAGAGTCTGAATCTCTGCTGAATCATTCTGCTTTGATCATTTTATACGATGGCATGGTATTTTATTCTGTCTTAAATAGGGAATAACAATCTTATATAAACACATTGAATGCAGATGTTAATGGTAGAATTGTATTTGAGACCTTACTTCAGTGGTTATGAATAACAATTTCTGGAGTGATGAGAAATAATTACCAAAGCTCTGCTTTTGTCCGTTTTGAATTTAATACAAGAAAATCCCCATGACCAGTAACTTTATAAAGAAAAAAGTTTATGTTTCTCACCAATTGGGAGGTAAAAATCTAATATCTGGCAGCCCATTAGTGTGGCCTCTAGTAGGTGATATGTATCATGGTAAGAATAAACAGAGGAGAAATTGATCACATCTACACCTGGAAAAAGAAGAGAGAGTTGGGTTCCACGGTCATTTTCAAGGCCATGGCCCAATGATCTGAAGACATACCATAAGTCTTTAGGAACCTCTTAAAGTTTCCAGTAGGTCCAAATGCACAACCATTTGGCCAATGATGATCAAGCCATTAACATAGGTTTTTTTTCCCAGAACTTTGAGCATCAAACTTACAGCAGTTAGGTATCGTTACCTATTTTCCTTCAAACAACATGAAAAAGTAAAACACAATACTAATTCTTCAAATTCTAAGTACTAATTGCACAACAAATACGACAAATTTTGGAGTCAAGTTCTATATATTTAAACTTTTTAAATATTTAATTTTTTAAACTTAAAGTATTCTGGAAACTTCTGAGAAGACAAAAATTTCACACTAGTTTTAATGGAAGCAGGTGCATGTTCAGTTTTAGTTTACATTTGAGTACCAAGATTTGATTAACTGTATCTTAGGCAGTACTGCAATGATCATTGAGCAAAGGTCCTGTGAGAATAAATTCAGAAACTTGAAGAGTGCTCAACTCAAGATAGGGAATGCCAAAAGAATTTGTGAATGTAGTGGACGTAATAAATCACTTAACCCAATACCCAAGGCTTTGTATGAAAACAAATAGTTAAATGGCTAAGATAATTTACATTAGGTTTTGGTTATTGAAACTCAGATTATTTTTGTTTTATAAGCACAATACTACTTATATCATTGACTATAGTATTAAAGTAAATTAAGAAGAGATAGACATACCACACAGACATGCATATATGTATATACATACATACTCAATATTATATAAATTCTATAAAAATAGAATGTAAGATTTATAGTAGTGGAGTCTAAATATTCCCTTTTCTCCGATACCATTTGTGACTAGAAACAATCTAATTTTATATTAATCTTTAATACAAACTTGAATGTTGTTAGTCTTGGGATATATACTTCGCTCAGAAACTAGCCGAAGCAGGCCACGCTTTCTGAATAAACAGTGCAATGTCTCTCAGTTATATAATCACTAGCTTCAAAGACCTTGTCCCTTTTGCCTCAGTACTTACCAACCAATAAAAGCATCTAAAACATTCTATACGTCCTTTGTTGACATTTCTCCAGAAGAGAAGATATAAGGTACTGACGGCACATTTCTGCTTTAAGAGACATAAGTACTAGAAATGGCATTTCACATGTTCAGTGGAATTGACTTGAGTGATGACAGCAAACCAGGGAGCTGAAACTTTAAAAAATACCTTTGCAAATTGCATTAAGCTTATTTGTTACAATGATTGCTCTACTGATCACATATTATCACCTTCTCATCCATCAAATGACAAGCAGAGTCAACCAACTACACAGTCACCAACACATTTTTTTTCTGGCTTATGAAAACTTTCTGATATTTATTGCATGCAAAGCAGAGATCAGGGCAGAATTCTTCAGAGCTGCCCTATGGGAATTGCCTGCCAGATGCAAGACAATAATACAGAAAATGGAAGAGTGACAACACAATGACACAGACCTTTTGTTCACATTTAATGCCATTTTACTCCTGCCCTGCCTCCCTTTGTAGATGTTTGAGGTTGTAATACTGACAGTTGTATTAATGTCCATGGAGAAATAAAAAAAAAATCCTAGGTTCTTGATTAAAATTTTCACGGCTTCCTTTGCAAAAACAAAATCTATCATCAGCCAGAAGCAACTACACATATATGTTTACATACACTTATATGTCCATATGTACATATATGTTGAAATGTTTTTGTATATAAATAATTGAAATATATGTTTGAGGATAAATACATAGATATTTATGCATTTATGTATATATTTGTGTGATATATATGTTCAGCTTTTGTGTTGAAAAATATAAACTACATTACACATTGATTACTATTGTTTATGTTAGCATTCAATTTAAAATATGAAAATACAATTGAGTTTAATTTTCTCCATGAAAAATTTACACTTGGACATCATAAACTAAACAGGATTCTAACAATTCACACAGTGAGACCAAAGCAGTATATTTTTAAGATCACAATGGCTTGATAGCTATGTGCATATGATCAAATAAAATGATGTTACTGAAAGTAACTCCAATAAATGGAAAGAAGTTTTGGTTATTTTACTATTTTGTATTTTTTATTATTTTTCCCCTCCCGTTTATCACTGTATTATTTTTGTACCTTTTGTTTTGGATGTAAGTTTAGCCGATTTAGGGAGGGTAAGGGGGAACATAAAAATGGTGGGACATAGGATGAACCAATTCAGCAGTGATATTCACTAATCATTATGTTAAAATGATCTATACAACTTACAGCAGAAGGAGATTAGGATGGAAAAAACTGGGAGAAAATACGGGAAGAGGTTGACACTGTTGGCAATGTATTCATTACCTGCTCCTCTGTACCTCACCTTTACAATAACAAAGAGAAAGCAAGCAAGCAAGCAAACAAGAAAAAGAAAGAGAAAGAAAGAAAGAAAGAGAAAGAAGGAGAGAGAAAGAAAGAGAGAGGGAGGGAGGGAGGAAGGAAGGAAGGAAGGAAGGAAGGAAGGAAGGAAGGAAAAAGGAAGGAAGGAAAGAAGAAAGGAAGGAAGAAAGAAAGAAAGAGAGAGAGAGAGGGAGGGAGAGAGGGAGAGAGGGAGGGAGGGAAGGAGGGAGGGAGGGAGGGAAGAAGGAAGGAAGGAAGAAAGAAAAGAGGAAAAAAGAAAGAAAGAAGGAAAAAAAGAGAAAATGAAAATTTCTCTACCATAACTCCAGTATGGCATAGTAGAGTTGACAGATTTTCACAGGAAAGTTATATGATGACCATATTCTAGCTCTCTGCAATTATCTTGGGTATAGCTTTTCATCTTTGTTTAATGTGAGAAATAATCTGTGACTACTCTATCTACATATAGACATGGTGCTTTTGAATACACTCTTTTTTTTTTGTTTCGTATCCCTATACAAAAATTTCACTCAGACTTTATTACTCAATGAAAGACTCGACCTCCTCTAAATGGACTGGAAAGCAGCCTTTTAGAGGATAATTGCTCTCACGAAGCTCATCATGTTTACGCACTTGCCTGAGCTGTCAACAAGCCCAGCACTGGGATCTTCGTGTGTTTCTAGTGCTCCCCTAGGTTAGCTTGTCTGCAGTAAATGCTTTCAAGTCGATGCATTCCTCTTTTTTCCCCTCAACTTTATGGTAGTAGAATTGCCAGTTAAAATGTATATATTGAGGCACTACAAGTTAATGACTGGAAATATATGCATTGTTGAATATTCACCATGAAGAGGAAAACAAACACATCTATCACTGATATTCTCCTGCTGTTACTCCCCATTTTCTGTTGAATGGACATGGTGAATATTGTGTGTGAATGTGAATGCGCATGTGCATATGTGTGTGTGTGTGTGTATTTTGTGATAGCAAGATCTTATTTATTAACAATAATTATAGTTTTGTTGAATCTTTGGTGATTACATAATAACTATTCTGTCTCAAAAAGCAGTCAAGATTTAAAATAATTTCTTTTGTTGAGATACTGGAGCTTGTGCTCAGGACATTTATTAACTTATGTTTTATCTGCTGTAAATATAAAGCACTTCTTTCCTTGGATATCATATGCATAAAATATTCTGTCCATTTAATTTTTGCATTGATCCTGTATGTGTCTTAACAACAAAAATGAGTTTCTTGCAGATGGTTTATTGCTGTTACTTAATATATAATATATTATATTATATATGATGTTATATATAAATGTATCACAACATAATATTACATAAAATGTTATTTTATATATTATAATATGTTATATATAACATAGTATATATAACATCATAGATAATATGTAATTATTACATATTATATATGTATGTATTACATATATTTTATATTATATAATATATATGTTATACATATACTATATGATATATCATATATATTATATACCATTTGTATTATATATAACATATATTATATACACATATGTATTATATGTTATTTTATATAATGATTTTATTATACTTTATATTTTACATATAATATAATTATATCATAATATATTATATGTTATTATATAGTGTATAATTGCATTATGCATCATATATCATGTATATATACATATATATGTATATGTTACTATAATATTTATTATGTATATCTTTAGGTTGGGGATTTCTAGCTTCTGGAGACTAACATCCTTGAGCTTTGTATAGAAGTCAGCCCAGGCAGACAACTATATGAACACTTACATCCAAATAACTGCAAAAGGTCACAGTGGATGATGTAGCTGAAGGGGTAGAGCACCAGTTGTGAGTGAAAAAGTCCAGCAGGAGCATGCGGTCCTGAGATTGAGTTCACATTACATAGTGGCAAAAACTGAAATAAAAATAAGTTAATCTAATCATTCAGTACATTTGAATTTGATTTTAATCACTTTAACTTTCAGTACTGGTGAATGAGGACTTATAATTGCTATCTGCTATTTTCTTAATTTTATTCCTTTTTTGTGTGTGTTTGAGTCATGTGGCTTGAATTTTGGTCTTTGGGGCTGTCCCTAAGCTCTTCTGTTCAAGACAAGCACTCTAACACTTGAGCCACAGAGCCACTTCCAGTTTTCTGGTGGTTAATTGGAGATAAGTGTCTCATGGACTTCCTGCGTGGGCTGGCTTTGAACCAAGATCCTCAGATCTCAGCCTCCTGAGTAGCTAGGATTACAAGCGTGAGCCCCTGGTGCCTGGCTCAGATTTTTTGTCTATTGTGTATTCCTTTGTTATGTGTGATTTTTATACTTATTTGACTTAATTACCTGTGTTTTCATTTTTAATCAAGTTTTTTTTAACTCAAACTTAAAACCATTACATTTTGAAGAAAAAAGTAACTTAAATTTGTCTTTGTGAAGAGCTCTTGATGTTCAACATATTTGGGTCTGTTTCGGTCTACTCTTTCGTATAACAGTGTCTTATATGTATCACTGGCTTTTGTAAACTTTATTCTTTTTTTATTTTCTTTAAAAATGTTTTTTATCAAAGGATACTTTCAACTAAATTATCTTTCAAATCATATATGTTTTTTATACTACAATAAATTGTGAGTTTTGTAACTTTTTAGCATTTTTTTAATTGTGAGAATACCATACAGAGGAGTTACAATTACATGGGCAAGATAAGAGTACATTTCTTATCAAGCATTGTTGCAACCTTGTTGTTTCCCCTACCCATCCCTTCTCAAACTCCCCTTACCTCCCCCACCCGCTCCTCCCCCACCCCACCAAAGTTGTAAAGTTCGTTTTTTCGACATAATGACTTGTATATCTCATTGTTATCTTGTCTTAAATCACACGTTGAAACCTGCGCGTGTACTGTGATCGGAACTCTGTTTCATGTTCTCACCTTATTATTATGGCTGGTGCTCTAACACTGAATCGCACCTCCAGTTCTGACTTTGGGCTGATTTTTTAGACATAAAACTCCCTAATTTGCCTGCCTGCGTGGACTGCAGAGCTTATTCCTCAAATCTCCACTTCTTGATTAGCTTGGATTGCATTGTGAACTACCAGTACTGGATTTGTTGAAACTCTACTACATTTTTAATTAATTCATGCATTATTCAACTCTAACATCTTTTAGTTATTGGCTCTTGATATCTTTTTGGAACTTTTATTGTTTTTAATTTTTTACATTAACTTTGAAAAGTTGTATGAATGGTTTTTTTTAAATTTTATTTTATTTTATTTGTGAACATACTATACAGAGTGGTTACAATTCCATGGGCAGGATTATGCGTACATTTCTTACCAAGCATTGCAGCCTCCTCCTTTGTTTACCCTTCACATTCCTTCCCAGCCTCCCCCCTCGCCCCCCTATCCCAATCCTTCTCCTCCCCTCCCCCCCTCCCCCGCACCTATGTTGTAAAGCTCCTTTTGGACATGACAACTTGTACTTCTCATTGTTGCAACAGGTCCACCTGTATCCTTAAACGACTGGTTTTCCCCATCTCGTCCACAAGTTATACTGACATCAAATATAGTGAAAGCAGGGGTTATACTGTGGGGGAGGGACATACAAAGCAACAAAGAAATAATCTTATA
>NW_012267237.1:12551014-12562637 GCF_000151885.1 Dipodomys ordii | reverse complement strand
AAGTCTTTTGAGGAACCTCCATACTGCTTTCCAAAGTGGTTGAACAAGTTTACATTCCCACCGACAATGAAGGAAGGTTCCCTTCTGTCCACATCCCCTCCAGCATCTGTTGTTGTTAAGAGTTCTTGATTTTTTCCATTCTAACTGGAGTGAGGTGGTATCTCAATGTTGTTTTGATTTGCATTTCTTTTATGGCTAGGGATGTTGAGCATTTCTTCATGTGTCTGTTGGCCATCCTTCTTTCTTCTTCAGAGAAGTTTCTCTTTAAGTCTTTCGCCCACTTATTTATTGGACAGTTGTTTGAATGGGTTTTGAATCAATTTATAACTATCAATTTATGAGGTCAATGCATCTCGATCAATTTCATCCCTTCTGTCTTTCCCATCTCTTCCAACCTTACAATCCCCTCTAGTTACCTGGTTCCATTTTGGCATAGGTGCGTAGAATATAATGACTATAATTGCACATCTTTCCCTTCTCCCATCAACGTCCCCCCACCAGAATACACATTAAACCGGTGGCTAGATTGTAGATGTGCAAAGGGTCCCCCACAACCCTGGGATGATTTCTGTGCATTGGAGCTGCTCTTCAATCCCCAGTGTGCCTGTTGATCCAGCAGAGTGCAGCCTTTGGAGGTAAAGGTCCTTGAACGGGAGTTGTAGATTGTAAGTTCTTGCTGAGTAACTTCAGGGATGGGAGCTGGGCAGGTCCCTGGCTATGAGAGCTGAGACATTACTGTTCCTTTCACCTGCGGCAACTGTGATGGGTGCTAAGGGCCATCAGTGAAGGCTGATGGGTTTGGGTTACAGGCCACAGAGCCTACAATGGAATGTGTCCACCACATGGTGGATTCTGCCCCCTCAAAATTTCTTCTTTCTTTGGCCCCACCTGGGAAAATTTCAGCCATGACCATCTCTCCAGAGCACTGGGTGTGATGAAACAAAATGGCAGCCTTAAGATGGCATCTAAAAGTCCAGGAGAGGTGTGTTCTGATCTTGCTCACATTTTATCCACAAGGGAGAAGAGCAAGTTGGTCACAGATTTTCCTGATGATGTGGAGGCATGGCAACTTTTGGTTGAAATGAGAATGCAAAATGAAACTCTTTTTGTGTGGTTTTTGTTTTTCTCCAACACAGTTTCCTTTCCCCTTCATTATAATTTTATTTCTTTTGTACTTATGATTCTTATTTCTTTTCTTTTAAGAAAGACTGAGTGAGCATTTCTATTATACTTCATCTCTCTTCTGGGTATTGGAAAAGTAGCAAAGAACAAGGGAAGAAAGATCCGAAAGCCTCTTCATCTCCAAACAAGAAGGAAGAGTATATGGTTGTCATTGGCATCTTAAAATAGGGAAACTAAAACTTAATCATATCCTATTGTGATTCTTTAAACTAACTATATTCACAACATAGTGCAGAGCATTTTAATTTTCTGCATTTTCAAAGTATTAACAAACACAAACATGTGCATTGCATTGAAAATAATTTTTGAACACTAAGAAAATATTTCCTATATGGGTATAACTTACAACAAAAATAGCCAGTGAGTTATGTGGTGGTTAGAGTGCTTTTTTCCCAGTGTGAATTTTATGTTCTTACCTTTCCTCCATCAAATCCTAGACAGTAAATTGTTCAAACATCATGAAATCTTGTTAAATAACAGAACTACTATATGATTAATGCTCAACTTGTAATTTATTACTTCTGGAAAATCCAGAAAATGTGAATAAAATACTTTGTCCACATTAGTATTTCTGGTTGAAGATTCACTATCATTATGTGGTTATTTATAAGCTTTTAGCTACAAAATCCTCTCATTTTCTTCAAGTTACATACTTTCTATCAGAAAGGGTTGTTTTAAAAATTGTTCCTTCAAATTTCCTTTCAGCCTTTGACAGCTAATCTCTAATTTTTAGATTTCATCTTAATGGTGGTGATGTATCTCTCAATGTGTCACCAGAAAAATTCAATTTAGTGTCATTTGACATACTGCTGCAAACTACAAATCTCCTTATTCAGGAAAGGATTAAAGGCCATAGAACTCTTCTTTCTTTCTTCTTTCTTCTTTCTTTCTTTCCTTCCTTCCTTCCCTTCTTTCTCTTCCTCCACTCTATTCTCTTTCCCTACTTTCTTCTTCATACTCTCCATCTCCTTTTCTTCCTTTTCATTCTCCCTTCCTTTCTTCATCATATTTCTTCATTTCCTTCTTCCTTTCTTCACAATTTTTTAATTAAGGAATGATGACAGGATGTCATATGTTAATCAAACATGCTTTTTAAAAATCTTAGCATTAACCATAAAGTTTTCTACACATGGTAATTCTCAAGGGTAGCACTGTACCACTTGAGCCACAGCACCACTTCTGGCTTTTTCTGTTTATGTGGTATTGAGAGATGGAACCCAGGGCTTCAGGTCTGCTAAGCAGGCACTCTACCACTAAGCCACATTCCCCAGCCTATCATTCACATTTAAAGTAGAGAGAAATAACTCTGACTTTTTGTTGTCATTGTATAATATGTATCTATATGATCAGACACGCATGTTGTATGTATATGCAGTATATGATACATACAAAGCTGTTTACATATATGTAACACATAATGTATCTATTGCACTGATTACATTTATAAATACAATACCATGTTTGATTCAAGCATTTTAACATTTTCTGTCTAATTGTCTTACATCAAATTGTAGGCAGTGAAGCTTTTGCTCATGATTGTTCCATACAGACCTATTGCACACTGATCATATTTACTCATTTATTGCTATTTCTTAGTATCTTCATCCCTATCCACTTTCTCTTCCTTTATAATTAATGTGTCTTAGGATTCCATAAATTATTCTAGAACATAGTTGACATTTTTCTACCAGGAGAGTGAAAGAATATTCATGGTCAAGTTATATATTTCAAAATTCTTAGAAAGCTGTGCCAACAGAATGAAGAGGTATGTTTTGAAGAAGCAGTTACAAAATTAAGTGTAAAAACAATCTCTTTTGGCAGCAATTTTCACTTTTTTAGTAGAAAATTCAAATATTAATTAACTTACATTTGGATATTTAACACTTTGAAGTTGCTTTTATTTAGGGTGAGATATAAGGATCTACTTGCAGAACTCTACATGTGGAAAACCAGTGTTTTCCAACATATTTTAATAAGATTTTATTGTGAAAATACCATATAGAGGGGTTACAGTTACATGAGCAAGGTAATGAGTACATTTCTTATCCAGCATTGTTGTCTCTTCCTTTGTTTTTCCCCTACCATCTCAGCTCTCCCATCTCCATGACTACACTCCTCCCCCCCTTCCCCTCCGCTGGCCAAAGTTGTAAAGTTCATTTTTTGACATAGCATCTTGTACATATCGTTGTTGCAGTGGATCCACTTGTATCCCTATTTAAACAATTTGTTTTTTCCTTCCCCTACCCAAATGATACAGGCATCAAATAGAGTGAAAACAGGGGTTATACTGTTGGGGAGGGACATACAAAGCAACAAAAAAATAACCTTATAAATATGTTAGAAACAATAACAAGAAAGAAAAAGCACTTGTGTCCTTATCTTGGGGTTCATTTTGCCTAGCATCAACTTATCTGACCTTTTCTGTTTATCTCAGATATATACTAATTATTGCAAGTAAGGGAAACCATGGGACCTTTGTTTCTTTGGGTCTGGCTTACTTTTTTTTCCATGTCTTTTCATTTCCTAACAAATGGGGCAATGTCATTCTTTCTGAGGAGGCATAGAATTCCATTGTGTATATATACCACATTTTCTTGATCCATTCATCTGCTGAGGGGCATCTGGGCTGGTTCCATATGCAATTGAAACCCAGAAATGAACCCACAGACCTATAGCCATCTAATCTTCGATAAAGGAGCTAAAAAAATTAGAATGGAAGAAAGACAGCTTCTTCAGTAAATGGTGCTGGCAAAATTAGTTAATCACTTGTAGAAAACTAAAGCTAGAGCCTTATATATCACCCTGCAGCAGAATCAACTCCAAATGGATCAACGATCTAAGAGTCAAAATAGGCACCATGAAAACATTACAGGATGGAATAGGAGAAACCCTACATCTCCTTGGCACAGCCCAAATTTTTCTTAATACAGACCCAGAAACACAACAAATCAAAGAAGGGTTGAACAAATGGGATTGCGTGAAGCTGCAAAGCTTCTGCATGGCAAAGGACATAGCTAGCAAGATCAACTGAAAGCCCATGGATTGTGAGAAGATCTTCACTAGCCAGACAATAGACAAGGGTCGCATATCTAAAATATACCTGGAATTCAAAAAATTAAATCCCCCAACAACAAATCCTCAAAGAAACAACTGCCCAATAAATAAGTGGGCTAAAGACTTAAAGAGAACCTTCTCTGAAGAGGAAAGAAGAATGGCCAACAGATACATGAAAAAATGCTCAACCTCCCTAGCCATAATAGAAATACAAATCAAAACAACATTAAGATACCACCTCACCTCAGTTAGAATGGCTATAATCAAGAAATCTAATAACAACAGATGCTGGAGGGGATGTGGCCAGAAGGGAACCCTACTGCATTGCTGGTGGGAGTGTCAACTTGTTCAACCATTTTGGAAAGTAGTATGGAGGTTCCATAAAGACTCCACATAGAGCTCCCCTATGACCCAGCAATCCCACTTTTGGGCATTTACCTGAATGATCACAAACAAGACCATACTAAAGCTTCCAACATATTTTTATTTCATTTATTAAAGTGTGTATGGCTGTGGTCATTTGATCTCATTTTTGGATCTTCTATTGCAGTCTTCTGGTATTGTGTTGGTAGATAGCATTTTTGTTACTATGGTTTTATAGGATAATTTGAAGTCCGGTATTTATTTTGCTTTTGTTCAGGATTACTTTGACTATTTGTGGTCTTTTGTGTTTCCAAATGACTCAATGGCTCATTTTTTTTTTATATTTGTGGAGAATAACATTAGGTAATGATGGGACTTGCTTTGACCCTGTACATAGTTTTGGATTTTTTTTTTTTTGTCTGTCGGTTAAGGGGCTTGAACTCAGGGTTAACACTCTACTACTTTAAGTCACAGAGCCACTTCTGGTTTTCTGATGGCTAATTAGAGGTAAGAGTTTCAGAGTCTTTCTTGCCAAGCTGGTTTAGAACTGCGATGCTCAGATTTCATCTTGCTGAGTAGCTAAAATTACAAGCCTGAGCCAGGAGCACTGGGCAGTGTTTGGCTATTTTTATGACTTTAATTCTGCTGATCCAATACTAGAGAAACTCTTTCCATATCCAAGGGTCTCCATTTACTGTTTTAGATTTTATTGTAGAGTCCTTCATTTCTTTAGATACGTTTATTTCTAGGTAGTAATTTGTCTGAAGCAATTGTAAAAAGCAGTTTTCCCCTAAGTAGGTCTCAGCCTAGTCATTATTAGCATAGAAAAGGTTTTAATTGTCAGTATTGATTTTTTGTACTCTGATACTTTGCAAAAGTGATAAGATCTAGCAGATTTCTGTGGACTTTTTTGTGACCTTTTGAACATAGACTTATACAATCTACAAATAGGACAATTTGACTTCTTTTTTTTTTCTTGTTTGTGTCTCTGTCTCCTTATTTTCTAACTACCTGAACAATGTGTTGAATGGCACTGTTTGGAGTTGACAGAGGGTTTTTTTTGTGCAACTCTTTTACAATTCATAACTGTCCATCAGATATAATGAGTACACATTACACATACAGAGGAATTTCAATAATAATGAGTTTGTATTATATATATTTTGTTCTGAATATTATTATAGCTTGAAAATATTAGAAGGAAGTTGACTGTTGCACATATCCTGTCACAAGTACATGGAAAATGCCTTGAACTGTTTAGAGAAAAGAAGACATGAAAGAGTTTGATGTTTTTTTTTGTTTTTTTTTGTTTTTTTGTTTTTGGTCATGGGGCTTGAACTCTGGGCCTGAGTGCTGTCCCTCAGCTTTCAGCTCAAGGCTACTGCTCTACCATTTTAGCTACAGCACCACTTCCGGTTTCCTGGTGGTTTATTGAAGATAAGAGTTTCACAGACTTTCCTGCCCGGGCTGTCTTTGAACCGTGATCCTCAGATCTCAGCCTCCTGAGTAGCTAGAATTATAGGCGTGAACCACCGGTGCCTGGCAAAAGTGGTTATTATGATATCATTATGAAATGTATTTCCAATAGTGCAGTACAGTATGTGTTTATCTAAGTCTGACCACCAGCCTTTCTTACTTATTCCAAAATACAAAGTGTTCTCTCTTGCCTTAGGTTTTACACTTTGCTCTTCCCAGGCTTTTGTTGACATCCATTTTCTTTATTTGAGCACAAAATTCACATCATTGCTATAGCTCAAAATCTCAGTCTGATGTTTTATATTACTCCATAGTCACTATCTTGTATTCTACTTGTATTCTACTTCAATGCCATAGTCTTTTTCACAACTATATTTTGTTGTGTACATGATAGGAAATATATATATATATGTATATAAGTACTCTATATTGCATATATGAATGATCATACAAAGCATGTTATATAATGAAAACAATCTATCACAGTTATTTCTATCTTTGCTTCTACATATGAATGACTCAAAATCTGCACTTTTGATTATCATTTAAGCTACAAGTCCTCAGTATCAACATCAATAACTTTTTGTACAAAATGGACTGAAAATTTAGAAATGAGGCAGAATATATTCACATGTGTGCAATTTACAACAACCTCTCCAATTTATAGTTTTTTAAAAAAATATGAGTTCTATAAAGTGTAGAAAATATTTTTACCATAATCAATCATTTGGAAGCCAAAAGCAACTTTTCAGCCCAGACTATACTATAGTATATAGAATGTATTAAATGTATCCATTTGTCTGTCATCATCTTTCTATTATCTTTGATCTACCTATGGTAGAAAAAATAGTTTATAATTATAGGTACATTTTATTCAAGCCCTCTTACACTATATGTTTAATACATTATGATCTTGGAGAGTTACTTAAACATTTTGAGTCATATTTCTTCAGTATATTAAGTAAACTAGACCATATTCCCTGTTTCATTGCTTTGGCATGAATAATGACCTCTCTAATGGAAATGCTTAATAAAGGATACAACTACAACTTTAAGTATTGGACAGTTTTGTAGTGATGCTGGTAGTTAATGGTATTCATATGGATTATTTCAGAGCTCACAGGCAATAACTTACAATGGTCAGCTATCTTCTATAACTACTCTTTAACGCTGGATTGTATTTTTAGCATGATTATCATGTAAAATTAAGCTATAAATGAATTATTCAATGTATTGAAAATAGAGTTTGTGTTTTATTTTCAGTAAAATGTGAGTTTCTACAGCATCATAATATGTTTGCTCTTAAATTAAATGTTATCAATAAATTAACCAATTCATATTCATCTCTTTCATTTGTATTGAATATTATGAATTCATTCAATTGTACTAATTCTTATTATAGTTCTATCTTCTAGCTCCAGGTTAGCTTTTTCCCTCTTTTACAAATTATGTATAATACTGCTACCTGACTATTTTAAAACAATAATTCTAAAGTTTACACTAATTCCATATTTCTTCCCTAAGGCAAGTAGCCTCCATGTGCTATATTTAGGGCATGTATTTTAGCCTCTGTGATGCAGACATCTTCCCACACTACTTCAACTGTCAAATAGCAGGCATTTCATCCTGTGTGGGAGTGTTGTCTGACAGCCTAATGGATAAATGACATATTTAAACAATTTTATTATATTTAAATTTTTTGTCTAAAGTGTTTTGGGGTTACTTTGTTCCCTACGGTAAATGACATATTTTAGAAACTCGCAGTTGATGTTCCCTGTTTAACCTGCCAATCTTAGTTTCAGAAACTACAGTTTTCAGAATTCACTGTTATAAGCATAGGTTTTTTCATATTTCACACATTAGTTCTGGCTTTTGAATTAGTAAGCTCTAGATTTCTGTCCCCCCTCTGTATTCAACTTAAAAAAATGATCCTTTCTTTCTCATGAAGATAAATTCTCCCAGATCAGGCTTAAGGTAACACATGATTGAAAGGCTTTATTATTTATTAGCTTCTTGTTTCTTCTTGTTGCTCTGGTTTCATACCTCTTCCATTTATTTCAAATACTAAAAGCAATACTTCCTCCTTCTTAAGTGTTGATAGAAGTTAATATTTAAAGTTGCCTCTTACTGACTAGAATCCCTCCACATCTAGAAATGTTTAATAATAAACTTTTGGAGAACAGAAAAGCTTCTCCCAGATAGAAAAAATGAGCTTTCCAGTTCGTGACAGAATACTGTCCAGTACTTCTGTCCAGTACTACTGTCCTTGCTCGCATGGAATTCAGTTCTGTTGAGGAATTTCTCAAAAGAATGAACCCCAAAACACTAGGAAAAACCATTTTGACCCTTATCCCACAAAATAAGCTAAAAGTGGTAAAACTAAAAGCATGGTTCAAGGGACAGAGTACTTGCATATCAAGTGTGATGCTCTAATAAAATCACCAGCATACCACAAAAGCAGACATCAATTTAAGGTCTTTAATATAAAACTTATGGTGTAAAGTTAATAAATAATATTGAGCACACGTGTACAACTAATGAAGTGATAACTGGCTTTACTAGTTTTATGTGAGAGACGAGCCTTATTGTAAACTTTTCAAGTCCAAATTAGGGAAAACAATTCGCATGCATTTTACAGCCACGAGGTAAACCATACCGCAGCAGCAGAGCCGGAAGCCTCACGCGCGACTCACATCAGCAACACTAGAGAATATAAAGGTTTCCACCATCCTTTTCCCAAGAGAAAACCTAAACACTGGATAGGTTGGAGCCCTCAAAATTCCACTACTAAGATTATTGCAAACTAGATGTCAATGGCTTCCTGTCTGTAATCCAAGCTACTTGGGAGGCTGAGATCAGAGGATGGTGATTCAAATCCATTCAGGGCAGGGAAGTCCAGGGGATTCCTATCTCCAATTAACCACCCACAAAGTAGGAAATAATGCTGTGGACCAAAATGGTAGGGCTCTAGTCTTGAACATAAAAAGCTGAGAAACAGTGCACAGACTTTTAATTCAAATGCAGGACCAACACATGAGCCCGTGCAGGCTCGCACCCATACCCACACATCCAAAAAAAAAGATTATTATCTTATTATTGATATTGCCACTGTAAATCCTAACCTCATTACCATGTCATATGGCCAGATTGAAGCTCCCAAATCCAAGACTTTGTTGTTGTTGTTGTTTTGTTACATTTGCAAAGTTCATTTTGCCATACACCAGTTCCAAAGATAAAAAGCAGTATCTACTGGTAATAAATTGGTCCAGTCTGCTATGAACTCAGTTCATTTGATTCTCTTTTAATCTGTTACTTGATAACTAAAATTGTACTTTTCTCTCCTATGTTCTTTATTATATGTTGAAAGAAGCCTATAATTTGGATCCAAAACATGTTGAGTGGTGTTTGTATATACCTAAAGGAAAACCATTTACTTAATCCACTCTTGATTATGTGATAACAAAATCATATGCCTTGGGGTTACTTTCATTAAATAAGACAAATTCATAAAGAGTATTTCAGAATTTTTTGACAAATTACTACATAATTAAGAAACTAAATAATTTTGTTAAAACCAGGTCAAAATGTTTTACTTGTTGCTGGTCCTGAGAGGAACTCAGAGCATGAGCTCTGTTCCTGAGCCTTCATGCTCAAAGCTACTACTGGTGCCACAGCCCACTTTTGGCTCTTTTGGTGGTTAATCAGATAAGAGTCTCATGGACTTTCCTACTATGGCTGGCTTTGAACTATGATCCTTGGATCTAAGCCTCCTGAGTAGCTAGATATTTTCTTTTGTTGTTTACATTATATCAGTTCAATTAATACCAATTTAATATGTCCACATTCTTGTGGAGGAGGCTTGATCTTGAGCTACATTATAGAATTACAAGTAGGTTTTGAAAAAGAAAATGATATTCACAATGTATTATACTTATTATAAATTAACAGTAAATAAGAAAGTGAGGCATAGAGGAAAAGTAGATAATTTGTACTTACACAAGTCTGTTAATATCAGCTTCTTTTGAAATATAAGTAGCATTACAAGATGGTGGGAAAGAGATTTTCATTAATCAGTATATCTTGGTTGAGGCTATGGCTACAGCTCTGTGATAGAGCACTTGCTTAGTTACCTTGTGCAAAAGCTGAGTTTCCCATCTAGTCCCTCCAAATAAATGTTATTTTACTGTACATCTTTATGCAGAAGTGATTCTTAAAATCATGCCATTCATATATATATATATATATATATATATATATATGAAAGTCAATAAGTTTTAGATGCTTAGAGAATACATATACTCAATATATATAGGCTTTGCAGAGTTTTCTTTTTTTTTTTTTTTGGTCCAGTTGTGGGCCTGAACTCTGGGCCTGGGCTCTGTCCCTCAGTTCTTCAGTTCAAAGCTAGGGCTCTACCACTTTGCCACTTCCAGCTTTTTTTTCTGCTTATGTGGTGCTGAGGAATTGAACCCAGGGCCTCATGCATGCAAGTCAAGCGCTCTACCACTGAGCCACCTTCCTAGCCCTTGCAGAGTTTTCTTAAACAGAACATCAAAAGAAAAGATAGATAAATTTTACTGAAATTAAGACACTCTCTTTAGGAAGTCATATAATCAAGATAAAAATAACACAAACGTACAAGAAACAAGTCAAAGGTTTGAAATATGTAGATACATATTGCTGATCAAGTACTAATTTGTTGATCCTGTTGGGAATATACATAGAAGGTCTGGGAATCAATTTGAAAAACAGTGGAACTATTTAAAAAATATAGCTAAGAGACTTGAACAGACAGTTCACAGAAAAAAGCTGAAATTCCAATAACCATTTGAGAGTTAAAATAAAATGTCACATGATGTATCAGTGCAAAATCATCAGGGCCGGGCCTGTGCTGGGTGTGGGTTATTGTGAGGGAGAATAAAATGTCACATGATGTATCAGTGCACAATCATCTGGGCAGGGCCTGTGCTGGATGTGGGTGATCATGAAGGAGTCACTGGGCTGAGGCTTAGTGTTCATTCCAAGCACAGTTGAGCAGATGCAGCCACTGGAACTCACATCTTCTGTCATGTACTTCAACAGTATAAATACATGCATACTTAAGATTCAGAAATCCCTCTCCAGAAACACACATTATAACATGTATATACACATATACATCAAGGAACTTGTTTGGAAATACTCATGAAACTGCGAAAGCTATCATATTTCAACATAGGGAAAACACACACACACATTTACTACAAAAAACAGAATGAATAACATAATTTTAGAATCCTCACATTGTAAAAACAGAACATCTATATAAATAGACACCGAAGCTCAAATATAGAAACAGATTTATATAACATTCTGCCATGAAAATTGATTTCACTTAGATAAACTCCAGTTCTTTAAGTATATATCTAGATATCCTGCATACTATCTTTTTCTTCTACAATTCATAGGTTTTTTTTTATTGTAAAGATACTATACAGAGGGTTACAGTTACATGAGTGAGGTAATGAGTACACTTCCTCTTGAACATTGTTAGCCCCTCCATTGTTTT
>NW_012267237.1:12541265-12544504 GCF_000151885.1 Dipodomys ordii | reverse complement strand
GTGCTTCCCGGGGAGTGTTGTTTCCTGGTTTTCTCCCCTCTGTTGAGGCATATGCTCAGCTTTATACTTCAGTTGGGAGGAGTTGGTTGTGTTGTTCAGGCGCCGGATCCCCGGGCCTGGTTCCAGCCTCGGCCTGTGCTGATGTGTATACCACCTAAGTTATGCAGTCTGGAGCGCGCTCGTTAGGCCTGTACTGCTGTGTATACCACCTAGGTTATGCAGCCTGGGGGACACAGTTCAAATTTCTTCTACTGTTGGTAGTCTTGACCCAGGGGCGCTGTTCCTGGCTTGGGCATTTAAGCTCCCTTCCAGGGGCACTCTTGCTCTGGCCTGGCCAGCAGAGTGTGCTCCACCGGCTGGTGGAGCTCTCGAAGAGTTCCCAGTTTTAGTGGGTCCTGTGGTCCGGGTGTTGGGGTAGGGAGTCTAAGTCAGAGTCTGGGGATTCCCTCCAGCTCTGGTCTCCCTTGAGGGATGCACTCTCCCCTGTGAAGTACTCACCCTGGAGCTGGTTGTTTCTGTGTGGCGTAGGTCCAATTCATAGGTTTTTGAGGTCCTTTTTTCAAATGTTTTCCTAGTGGATAGCTATCTTTTAAAAACGCAGAGAAGGCTGGGCAGAGAAGGTTCACGCCTGTAATTTTAGCTACTCAGGAGGCTGAGATCTGAGGATTATGGTTCAAAGCCAGCCTCTGCAGGAAAGTCCCTGACACTCTTATCTCCAATAAACCACTAGAAAATCACAAGTGGCGATGTGGCTCGAGTGGTAGAGCACTGGCCTTCAGCTGAAGAGCTCAGGGACAGAGCCCAAACCCAAAGTTCAAGCCCCACAACCGACCCCCCACCAAAAAAAATGGAGTTGCATTGTAGCTCTTTGTATCAGGTAGCATTGTGATTCTTCTTTCCCAGTCTCTGCTTTTTCCAGAAAGAACAAGGATAGAACCATCACTGTCAGTAGGAAAGACACCGAGTAGGGGTGGTTCCTTGGTAGTATTTTTTAAGGTAATTCATGGCTGCCTCCTATTCTTTGTTGCCAAAATCTATTTCAATGCGTAGGCAGTAGGGCAATGTATGTCAGGAGCAGAAGTCAGATTGATGGTTTTGATTGCTTTTTTGCCAGAACATATCCCACATTGAATATGAATCTCAAGTTCAAAATCCAAAGACAAATAAATCTTTTACTTATTCATTATCAGAGATTAGACATGTGTGGGTTTAGATAATCTACAGCTGATTCTCGTGCTCAAGTGGCCTAAAGAAATTAATGACTTCCAAAATTAAGTCCGAACAGTGGGGGATATATTAGAATAGTGGCTCTCTTCTTCCCTACATGGAAGAAATGCATTGGCTACTCTTAGAAATACAATAGTAGTCTCTATAGCAGACCAATTAAAACGTAATTTCTGAGAGCATGTCCTAGGAATCATATTTTCTAAGATACTCACTAGGTGATTCAAATTTCCCCCAACATTACTTAAACCTTAAGAGAAAGAAGCTATTTTATTCTAAATCACTTCTTAACACTAGGAAGGATTTTGCTTAATAGAGTCCTTTTTCTCCTTTAATGTACTTTGGAAATATTTCATTCTTATATCATTTGAATTTTTAAATAGAGAGTAGGGGAAAAGGGGATTGGATTTCTTCTCTATTCTGTTCACTAATGAATCTGAGCACAAATGCTGTGTCAAACCCTTACGTTTTTCATTTGTCTCAGCTGAGAAGAGATAAAATGTACATCGGTTAGGGGAAGGGGAAAAAAGTCCTCAAAATGCTGAACTTGCTTTTGCTATAAGTAGAACCAATTACTTTCCTGGTTATTCTATGCACATAAAAGGTATCTGATGCTCAAGCAAGTTTCAAATTACAAGCACGAGCTGGTATTACTTGTAAGACTTAATCACTTGTGGCAGTGTCATTTCTAGGTCATAAACTTGCTTTGTCAGCAGATAATTTTTTACAGACAGTCTTGAGGCTGTCCTTTGCAATATGATCATATA
The DNA here is from genome assembly GCF_000151885.1 of Dipodomys ordii. NCBI lineage: Eukaryota > Metazoa > Chordata > Mammalia > Rodentia > Heteromyidae > Dipodomys > Dipodomys ordii. The sequence continues at coordinate 12,542,513 of NW_012267237.1, read as the reverse complement.
TTTTTTCAACAAATTCATAAGCTTTAATAATAATGGAAACTAAATACATGACTATGCATTCAAAAGTATATTTGATGTCTTCTTTTATTTTTAAGTGACTTTCCTTCAAATAGCTCATTTTTCTACATTCAACTGGTAATTGATTTTCGTTCTCTTAATATTTTTTTATTCATGAAGTATTTAGTTTATTGAGTTCTGCCCTTGTATTTGTTCTTTTATAGTAGGGATCTGGAATTTTCCAAGAGATTCATGAGTTGGTCATCTGTGAAGCAAAGTTCAGAAATAATTAGATCAATCATGAGGTCTCCAGTGTCATCAAGGGATTGGTCCACTGTATTCATTTCTGATTAAGGTTTTTAAAGGAGATGTAACTGTAGAAGGTAGGGCCTCATTTGAAAAACAGAACTCTGGGAAAGGGTGTATCCTTAAGGCATGTCATGTCTCTGTTTAATACTTTGCCCTCCCCCTCCAGGCTTTGATGAAGAGAGCAGTCATCTCTGACACATGTTCCTTTCACCTTACTATTCTGCTTCACCTCAGTCCCAAAGCAATGGAGCCTGGAATACAGCCACTGAAACTGTGATGCCAAATCTTTCTTCCTTTTAAGGTGTTTCATCTCAGGCATTTTGCAATAGCTATGAAAACAATCTAACACATTTAACTCTCTCTCTTTCTCTACATTTATCTATCTATCTATCAATTTATCTGTGTATCTATCTACACACACACACACACAAGCATATACGATTGCCTTTATGAACAAGAAATGACAAATATTTTCCCAGAAATTTTAACTTGATCATTTTAATTGATTTTTATTTTATTAGTATAATGATGGATATGATCAGAATATAGATTAAGACATTGAAATAGAATATCAATATTAAAAACATGTCCTGCCATTAGCATTGATGTTATGCATGCTTATCATGATGCTAAATATATAGGAATTTTTACAAAAGATATAATTCATTTAATAAATCTTCATTTCTGAATTTTCTAGTATGCGTGGAGCTAAGTATCAGATGGCAAGTAGCTATTCACTGGTTCCACAAATTCAGTATAACTAATATTGAAATAAAACACAATATATTGACTGCTTCAGAGCTTTCTTTTCCTTGTTATTTCATTTTTTTAATTTATTTATTTATTTTTTATTTGTGAACATACTGTACAGAGGGGTTACAATTACATGGGCAGGATAATGCGTACATTTCTTACCAAGCATTGCAGCCTCCTCCTTTGGTT
>NW_012267237.1:12499850-12534563 GCF_000151885.1 Dipodomys ordii | reverse complement strand
TCTCAGAGGTTTTGAATTGAGTAATAAATTTGTGGATTAAGTGTGTACACAATGGGGGATAGGGTCTACTAGTTAACTATGTGTTTATCTGAGGATGTGCAGGACAAGAGTTAAGTCACATAAAGAAGATCACTAGAGAGGAATAGGTGAACAGGATAATAAAGGGAGAAAAAAAGATCAGAAGTTCAGTAGAGCCAGTCAAAAAACAAAAAGATAGTTAAGAAAGAAAGAGAAAGAGAAAGAAGACAAGAAAAGAAAGGAAACCGCACTTTTACGTATTCGCTGAGTCTTGGATCCTGGGTCGTCTCTGGTCTGCAAACTGCAGGATGAAGCTGTCTGCTCCTTGTCGGTTCTTGCTGGTGTTGCATAGAATCCGCTTGCCCACTGCGTCTGGCTCCTTCATCCCGGACTCTCTGTGTGAGCGCTCAGGTATGGCTTCGGTCTCCACTGCTTGCGACCCTGCCGCCGCTGCCGCGGCGGCTGTTGGCAATTGCTCAGATGTGTCTTTTTTGCCTTGGCTTCCCTCTCTTGTCTAGCTCTCTGTCCTGTGATGGCACAGTTGGTGTGATTCTCTGGCTTAGGACTGTTCACTGGAACTCTAAAACTGCTTTCTATGCGAGAGCTTGTTCAGATTCCAGCTTCTCCTCCGCCATCTTGCGCAGTCCCCCTGTTATTTCATTTTTTGTGTTAGAAGAAAGAGTCTGAAACATGTTTTCTTTGATGGAAATGGGGACTGAGTGGACAGACAAATGGACAGAAGATATATAGACAAATGCATTGATATTCAATGTGCATATGTATAAATGGAACCAAGTATCTTGAGTTCTTGGATAGGGTTGTGGGAGCTGAATGGGAACAGAAATGATAGAAGAGGTACTATTGGTCAGGATACATGGTCCTCACAAATTGACATGTGACACTTAAAGCTATGTCACTGACTGCTGAAAGATAATAAGAATATATGGGGGAAATGGAGACATTATTGTATACAAGCTATAAAACTTCATCAAAAATTATGCAGTCTTTTAAGTTGGAGATTGTATTCCAATATTTTCCTCATCATAGTAGTTAATGGGAATAAAGAAAAGTCACAAGTATACAAAATATTGACTCTAACCAGGTAATTACTGAAAAGGGTTTAGAGGTGAAACTTGCCAGTATGGTACTAAGATTTAATAAGAAGAAATGCTATTGTGGTTCGGTAGCCCTGTTCAGGACTAATGAATGGAGAAGAGAGCTCCTGCCAAGAGGTAATTTTAGCAGATGACAGAGGCTACTTGTCAATGGACAAAATGGGACAATTGCAAAATAGTGGTGAAAGAAGAAGTAATGTGAAAAACTTATAGTCAACATCATATCCTATATACAAAAATGAGCTGGTGCACAGCTGTTTTCAAAGCATACATGGACCCCAAAATATTAATAGGAAAATAATATTTGAAATCCTTGAAACCTTGGGATCTTGAAATATTTTTTGAACATGTTTTAAAACAATTTTGAAGAAAATATTGGTACATGTGATTTTGTTTTATTGGAATAAAACAAAATAAAAACATTTCTTATTCTTGTATTAAAATCAATATTTTAAAGTGCTGATATTCATGCTACTAATATTCTTTTTCTTCTATCTAATCAGTGTTTTGCATTGCAACTAAAGCAGACAAAGTTTTTAATGCTTGTTATTGAAGAAAAATGCCAGATGGTACGATTTTATTGTTTGAAAAGATTCACCTAAGATATAATCTCAGCCATAAAAACAATTCAATAGGCTAATTTTGTGATGAGACTAATTCACCTTCCAAATGAACAGTGAATACTCTTTTAAAAAACATAATTAGACTAACAATGGCAGAAAACATAATTTAAGAAGATAAAAGAAAAGCTATAAATATTGTGAACACATTTTGGAAACACGTGGTATCAGCGTTTTTAATTAAACATTTGATTACAGGATACAATTATTTTTAATTGGGAAATCTCAAAGATATTTGAAAATCATTCATAATCTCAAATCCAGTCACTCCAAATTCCACCATACATATGTTTACGCTTTTGCCAATATTTAGATAATCTATATCTATATTTTATTGGGCAGTTTACACATTTACTCATTTTTCTGTTATATCCTACTGGGAGGGAATTTATTTAAAAAATTAAAACAAACATAGCCTTAAGAATGTGAACTATATTGGGTTCACTTTCACCAACTATCAGACATCATAGAGCATTATTTTAATCATAAGGAATATTCATATGATTTTCTTCACCTACTATACTACCCTTTCATAGCAACTTAATCACTTGAGATTGGGTTCTATGTCTAATTAATAAAGTTTAAGTTGATTTGAAAATAAAATTGTTGGCATTTGTGCTTAGAAACTTTGTGTCTTATATTTTGAGTTCATATACAGAACATCTCTCCAGCAACAGAGCCTTCTGAGCTCTCCATGGCCTTGAATTATCTCTCACAGATGGTTAGGTTGTGAAGCAGATGGCTGCTTCCTTGACCTTTACAATTTCTGCTTTTTCTCTACATAATTACCTGTGGCTTAAAATGCATCAAATTCTCTATATTATAAAATTAGCTTTTATAAATCTATCATGTTTCTACTGTGGAATATTACGTAAATTAGTTTTAAAAAGATTGCCTGCAATTATATTTTTTTAAAAAAAATCAATAGAATACATTTTCTTTGGGTGAGAAAATTTGGGGTGAAGTAACTATTCTGTATTCAAATGTGCATGTGGCCCCTAATACTTTGGGGACAGGTGCATTTTCTTTTCTTATTTACTTAAACAGAAATCTGTAATTTCACATGGATGTATAGGGAGGCTAGGGACCTCTCAGAAGGAAACATCACATCTATCACAATGAAGGGAAAGCAGACTTTCTATAAAGGATCTGTAATTTGATCTACCAAGAATTGTTATGAACAACATTCACTGACCATCACTGAATTGATGGCTACAAAATATATATTGGCATGCACTGTGAACTAAATTCATTGCCAACTTTGCAGTATTCAAAATTTATTTCCAATATGTAACAGTAGATTAACCTCTTTGAACTGCTGTTGCAAAAATAGCATAAACAGGACTCACCTACACACAAGAGGTCATTTCTCATAGTTCTCAAAGCTGGTAGTCCATCATCAATGGCCAGAGGTGAAATGTTTGATGAGAAGCCACGTCACAGTAATTAGAGGGCAACTATCACACTAACAAGGGGTCTACAAAAGACGGCTAGAGTGACATACTAAACTGATGTGTTTTGTTCACCAAAGTTACTAAATTCCCCCACTTGGAAAATCAGTTATACATGGAATGATGTTCCACAGCCTGCAGACACCAATGCGGGACACCATTCCCCCTTTCCTCAACATCTGTGTAGTGGCCCCCACCCTCTCATTCATATTAGCGCGTCCATACTTGGCACTTTTCCTTGGTTCACATGACTAAGAGAACACATCCATCAGCCACTACCCTGTCCCTACCATAGAGCATAGGTTGGATGCTGTCATCATATTTACACCCTTCATTTGGACTTGTTCTATTAATGTGTCTTTCCTGCACAAAAGGCTTCATTGTGAAATCCTCATATGTGCCTAGAATGTGCTTTGATCTCATTCATCCCTGTTTCTTGAGTTTCTCCTCTACCACTTAAAAATACTTTATTGTTTTTTATTTTATTTCATTTATTTTATATCTTAAATATTATGTATATATAAATATATATTATATTTTATATGGTCTATATTTATATATTATATTTTATATATACAAGTTGCACAACAATCTCAATTGATTCTGTAAGCTGAAAAGATTATTCTTAAAGCTATATAGCTATAGATATAAAATCAAATATGCTTTTACCACATTATAATAAAAATATAATATTTGCATAGATATTGAAAAAAGTATGTGCGATATGCTATGGAACAGAATGCACTTGAACAGACATCTAAAACTAAAGAAAATAGAGGTTGAACCATTATAACAATGAGATATACAAGACACTATGTTGAAAACAAACTTCACAACTTAGCACATGGAAGGGGCAGGGAAGGGGAGGGAGAGGTTGGGGAGGTGGGGAGGTAAGGAGTGATAGGGAAAAAAACAAAGGAGGGGGTAACAATGCAGATGGGAAATGTACTCATTACCTTACTCATGTAACTGCAACACCTCTGTACAGTATCTTTACAATAAAAATAAATACTAAAAAACAAGAAGAAAATAGCAATGCATTCTCACATGAATGCACCAACATGGTGACAGTGGCGCAATCTCATGCTTGAGATTTAGTTATTGCTAAGATCCTTCTATTTCTTCCATTTTTAAACCTTAGGCATGTTCACATTTTGCTTAATACACCCATGGGATGTTTTTCGTGTTCTGACTAGCCTTTTGGTTGGAGGAATTCTCAAATGAAGTGGGAGCCAACCCAGCCAACTGTTATAGAAATTGGAGAAGGGAAGGTAATCCCTTCCCTTGGCAGTAGGCTCTCCTCACCCCCCACATGTCTTCCTTCCTTCTCACCATGAAAGACCATGAATCTTGAGTCAATGAAGCTAACACGCCATGGCATTTACAGGATTTTTGATAGCAGAAAAATAGAGTGAGGAGCCGAATGACCTATTATTGAATAATCCAGTGAAATAGACTGTAGCAAGACAGGGCAAAGAACAGGACACACCAATCCACTTGAAATAGGTAGTGACTGAATACATGTGGTCCAAGTCCTAAGGTGCTAAAATCTCACATTTCTTTCTTGATTTTACTTTTCTTTAATTTAATTTTCCTGAGCATGGTGTTCAGCAATATTTTCATAGCTGGAGTAATCAAAGTCCTTGATCATAAATTACATTTATGATAAATATACTTAGGACAAGTTATAAACACATCACTGTAGGGATAGCCATGACATTCAAATTTATACCAGGAGAAGATGAAGCCAGAAAATGCTAAATTCTCCCTGAGATTGAATGTGAAAATTAGCAGCCCTAACAAGGTAATTTTCAAATGATTAATAAATGTCACTGGAGATAAAGTTTTCACTAAAGGCAACTCTCAGGAATCAGATATAATCACTAATTAAAAACAAAAAGAAAACAAAAGAAGTAAATAAAGGTAAGTTCATCTTTGCTCTGTGACTTATATAACTACATATAACTATATATAACATATATAACTACATATAACTACACATATAGTTATATGAGTATATAAGTTTATATATATAACTACATATAACTATAGTAAGCTTTATATAACTATAGTAAGGAGAGCTAATGATTCCCTCAAGAGGAGATTAATGAATCCATCATGGGACAATTAGGATCCTCTAGTTGCATGCATACACAGCAGATAAAGAAGATGTATTCTATGCTAGGTGTTGGTTGCTCAAAACTATAATACTAGCAACTCAGGGAGCCAAGAGCTCAAGGACTGGGGTTTTAGCCAACCAGGGTAGAGAAATTTGTGAGCCTTCATCTCCAAAATACCCAGTATAAAACCAAGGTTCAAGCCAGGCAACGGTGGCTCACGCCTGTAATCCTAGCTACTCAGTAGACTGAGATCTGAGGATTGCAGTTCAAAGCCAGGCTGGGCAGGAAAGTAGGTGAGACTCGTATCTCTAATCAACCACTCAGAAAACCGAAAGTAGTGCAATGGCTCAAGTGGTAGAGCGCTAGCCATGAGCTGAAGAGCTGAGGGACAGCATTCAAGCCCATAATTCAAGCCCCATGACTAACAAAACAAAAACAAAAAACAAGGCTCCAGCTGTGTGGTATCTTAAATGGATCATTATCTAAGCAAGTCAAGGGTGCAAGATTCTGAGAAAAACAGAAAAAATACGCTTTAGTTTGGGTGTGTGTGAGGGGAGGGGAGGGGGAGATGGGAAGGGATGGGAAGGGGAAACAAAGGAGGAGGCAACAATGCTTGATAAGAAATGTACTCATTACCTTGCCCTTGTAATTGTAACCCCTCTGTATGGTATTTTCACAATTTTTTTTTAAAAAGCAGTAACAATGGGACTGCTAATAAGCTGAACACACTGCTGAATTGCCAAGCCTAATTTCAAAACCATGGGGCTCTGCAATCCTAACACAAAGAAACAGGGATGGATATTAGCAAGAATCTTTAATTTTGAAGAGATAGTTTGTGATATTGGATTGTGTGATGCGACACATTTTAACACCTTGATTGGAACCTAGAGAAGAAAACTATTCTTAAACGGCCCAGGGTGGGAAATAAACTCTGCTACCATTTGCCACAAGGCATCAGATGGATCCAGTTCAACTTTGGTCTTGACCAAAGTGCATGAAATGTAAAGTAGGTGATGTGATGTTCTCTGATAGAATATTCACAGCTCAGGAGACTGGGCTCGCAAGAAATCTACTGCTTTCTTTGCCAAATGCAATAAAAGTAAACTATTATTTTGAGAAATTGCTTTCTGGCCCTTTTGGATTCCAAGGACACAAAGCTGATCATCCAAGGAAAAGGGAAAATTTAAGAGTCTAATTTAGCTAACCCAGAAAGCCAAATATTAACACTATTTAACTCTACTACTTTACAGTGGTCAAGTTAACTTACTTACTTCTCTTTGCACCTCTTCTCTATTTAAATAACTAATTCATGGCATTCATTTTCTGCATTTTTCAGAATGTTTCAACAGCTTGTGGAATTACCATGTGAAAGAGGTCATATGAAAAGCTACCGATAGTTGCATTATGATGACAGTGGATGCTTAGTCCATAATTACAAACATAAAATAAAAGAAAGACAGCATCCTGAGCCATCACCCTCTAATTCCAGCCTGATAGCATATCAAACACAATGGACTTGCATTGATTTCAGAGTTGTTAACTGATCACAGGGAAAGCTTCTGAATTATGCTTTACAGTCTCCCCATGAATTACCATACTCTGTTTTGGCTGTTGGTTTTACAATATTGCCAACAGAAATTATATCAGCTTCATTTCACCTTGTAAAGTATAATTCATCATTTATATACTGATATGTGAACACAAAAAAGGGTTTGCAGCCACCACCACTTGCTGTCTTGAATGTGAGAACATGTCCTTAGTCCATTGAAAATTTCATTATATGTGATCTTATGCATGTAATATGAAGAGAAATGGTGACTATTACATGAATTATGTTTTAGATTCTTTGTCTTTGTCTCTCTATCTCTCATTCTCTCTGTCTCTGTCTCTCTGTCTCTATCTCTGTCTCTCACTGTCTCTGTGTCTCCCTCTCTCTCCCTCTCTCCCTCTCTCTCTCTCTCACACACACACTCTCTCTCTTTCTCTCTCTCTCTCTCTGGTGCCTATACTGGGGCTTGCACTCAGGGCCTGGGTGCTGTTCCTGAGTTTTTTAGTTCAAGCCTAGCACCCTACCACTTCAGCCACAGCTACAATTCAGGTTTTTTGTTTGTTAACTAGAGATAAGAATCTCACCACTGTTAGAAGGGCTATAATCAAGAACTCTAATAACAACAGATGCTGGAGGGGATGTGGCCAGAAGGGAGACCTACTGTATTGTTGGTGGGAGTGTAAACTTGTTCAATCACTTTGAAAAGCAGTATGGAGGTCCCTCAGAAGACTCCACAGTGAGCTCCCCTATGACCCAGCAATCTCACTTTTGGGCATTTACCCAAATGATCACAAATAAGACCACACTAAAACTACCAGCACAACTATGTTTATTGCAGCATTATTTACCATAGCTAAGCTGTGGAACCAGCCCAGATGCCCCTCAGTAGATGAATGGATCAAGAAAATGTGATATATATTTGTGTGTGTATATATACACACACACACACACACACACACACACACACACACACACACAGTGGAATTTATGCCTTCATCAGAAAGAATGATATTGCCCCATTTGTTAGGAAATGGAAAGACTTGGAAAAAATTATATTAAGTGAAGTAAGCCAGGCCAAAAGAAACATAGGTCCCACGGTTTCTCTTATTTGCAATAACTAGTGTATGTCTGAGTCAAGCAGAAAAGTTCAGATAAGATGATGTTAAGCTAAATGAACCCCAGATAGGGACACAAGTGTTTTCTCTTGCTTGCTATTGTTTCTAACATATTTATAAGGTATTGTGTGATTTTTTTTGTTTCTCCCATGGTATAAACCCTGTTTTCTCTGTATTTGATGTCAGTATAATTTGGGGAGGAGGAGAGAAAAAAAAACAAAAATGGTTGAATTGGGATACAGGTTGACCCATTTTAACAATGAGATGTACAGGACACTGTTGAACAAGGAACTTTACAATTTAAGCAGAGAGAGAGGAAGGAAGGGATGGTAGGGGAAAAACTAAGGAGGCAGCAACAATGCTTGATAAGAAATGTACTCAGTGACTTGCTCATGTGGCTGTAACCCCTCTGTACGGTATTTTCACAATAAAAATCTTCTTAAAAAAAAAAAGAATCTCCTGTACTTTGTTACCTGGGCTAGCTTCAAACCACAATGTTCAAATCTCAGCCTCCTGTGTGGCTAGGATTACACATGCAAGCTCTGACAGCTGGCTCCATCTTACTATTATAGTTTTGTTGAATGAAGTTATATTTGGAATTCTAGTCATAAGTTCTAATATATTAGTAAACATCTTGATTACCAAATAATTTTCTTCAAGTTCTTATAGAGATTTTATAGTTTGGACTAAATATTGCATTTTATGTGAATTCAGCAAGTTAGGAAAGGGAAATTGATGTGTTGTTGTTTAAAAAAAAAACTCTAGGGAAACAAGTGAAATAAAATGGATGTGGATAATAAAAAAATAAAAACAATCTATGCCATAATAAAAATAATTCCATATGTTTGGTCACACTGAAATGATTTCACAGCTACAACCTTAGAGAATAAGAGATCTGTCAGCACTCATTATTAATCACTCAAATTCATATGAATTTTTAAAATAGGACAGGGCTTCAGACTGATTTGGGATCAATTTCTCTCTAACCATTTTTAATGTAGTTTTATTCTAAGAACCACTCAAGTTTCGGTACTCATAATTTTGGCAAATAATGAAAGGCATACTATTGTTTTTAAAACCAAAGATAATTCATTCTACTTACTGAGAATTAAAATTTATATTAATATTTAACATTATTCTCAATTATGCCTTAAATAAATTATGTACTTTTAATATGAGCTGGTACTAGGAAAAAACAGGATTTGAACTTGAATATAGTCAAATGTAAATGTCAATAATGCTTTTTTAAAATATGCTACCTTTGTTAAAAATATGAGATAAAAATATGATTCAATAGAAAATTTCCGATTTGGAAATTGAATTATATTGAATCTTTGCCTAAACTAAGGCTGATTTAAAAATCTAGCTGAATTTAGAAATATGCTGTCTCATGTGAAACTATTGTGCCCGTCTGGTGTGTACCTTTAAATCGTATTATATTAAAAGTTGAGAGGAAAAGAGCAATAAAAAAATTTTAGGTCTCAATCATTTCCTTGAACACGTCAACACAATTGTAGAACTCTCTGATTCACTTCTTCTTAACTAGATGGAAATTACCCTAAAAATTGGACGAGGAGAAGCATGATACTGTTTATAATGTTATCTACTGAGAGTAACTCAGCACTGTGTATGCCTGTAATCTCAGGCGGCTGAGAGCTCAGCATCATAGTTCAAAGCCCGCCTGGTCAAGAAAGTCTGTGAAACTCTTATCCTAATTAACACCAAAAATCCAGAAGTAGAGCAATGTGGTTCAAGTGGTAGAGTGCTAGCCTTGAGCAAAACAGCTCAAGAAACTTACCCCCTCACTGAGCTCAAAGCCCAGGGACTGGTGCAAACAAACAAACAAAAATTTTAAATGTAATTTTTCCAAGTGCAGACTATGCTAGTAATAACAACAATACAGTAGACATGTGAACTTTTAAGAAAATATAAACAGAAGCAGGAGGAGGATTATAGAAGGTATGGTGGAATACCACAGTTGACTTTCTAGAAATATTTAAACATAAAATGTTTACCCACCTGAATTACATTATATATTATGTGGAAATTGGCTAGAAGTTTTTAAATTTGCTCAGGAAAAATTGGGAAAATAAATCTAAATTTCATAGGAAGTCAAAATATTATTCCAATGAAACATACCTTTCTACTGGATATACCTATACAATATTTAATAAAGTCATTTAATATAAAATGATAGAACCCAACAAAAATGCTCAAAGGGCAGACCAAGAAAAAGTTTTAGCAACAAAAAATGGTTGACATTCCATTTAGTCAGATTCAATTTACTTATTCCATTGATGTAAAAAGTATCTGATTATATTCAAAATGGATTAAGTGATAGCATATTTTAATATTTGAGGGCAGCATGGATTTATTTGGTTGATATTTCATAACTCATATATGTCTGCGATTTTAGTATGAGAAAGTAAGTTTCTAGAAATTATCTCAATTTTAAAAAGACCCATCATTTGTATTCATTTTAATCTTTCCATGGTTTGCTAATGGGCTCAGAATACAGAGACTCTTAGCAATTAATTTTCTTTTTCTCCCTCAATAAAGCAATCTAGATGTTGATTGGCTCTAAATGGGACGCTGAGCTTGTACAGTAGAAATTACTGCTGAAATCATTTGCCATATGTAATTATTTTATTAACTGAGAAAAAAGCTGACCTTTAAAAATGTTTAGAATGCCATTAGTTTAAAAAGATTGAAAATTTGAACACAGAAACCTAACTTCAAACAATATTCCAAGCCAAGATCTTGGTGAGCATACAACCTCATACTCTCCTATGCTTTTCCCATTATACATTTTATATGATGTACACTTATATTCTTTGCTTTGTCTTTATAAATTATACTTTTGTTTACTAGTATTTTAGTTGATAATCAAAAATTCAAAATGAGTGTTGTGTTCAGTTTCTCCTTTTCCTCTCAAATCCAAAATATATTATAAAAATAAATTGATTGTATTTTAGTCAAATAAAGTTGGTTTAATTAAAATAATAAAAAATATGTTATTAGTAGCCGACTCAGTATCTATTTTTTGTAAGATTTTACCTAAGTTTGTACATTTTAGTGAACTCTATAATGACATAATTTATAATCACGTAATTTATCTCCTCAAAATCACTCTCAAACTGCTTCCTTTTTATTAATCAGAAAATTAAGACATATATCAGTAAATAGATCAAAGAATTAAATAATTATTTTGAATGAAAATGCGCATTTTAAAAGTATTATCCAATAAGAAAAGAGAATCAGATAGCATTTTGACATTTTAGTTGCACTTGAAATTAGCAATTTGGATGTCTTTCATCATACGTCTTAACCTAATAAAAGAGATCAACACCTTAAACTATTTTCTGTACTTCTTTTGAAAACGTTTCTTAGATATATGAAATTAAGTACATCTCTGAACTAATAAAAAAGTTAAATAGCATTTATAAAGTCAGTTTCTACTTCACTGAAATGAAAGAAAAAGGCATTCAAAATTATTTCCCCATATATTAGATATTCACGTATATGTTACAGATATGTTCAGCTATATATTAAACTGCAGCATGCTAAATAGAATAATCAGGGACATGAAAGTATACTTGAATTGTATAATAAGATAACCTAATTAAAGGAACAAAGAAAGGAAATCAGATACAGTGGATTTTAGGGGCAAAGTTCTCACTCAAAAGATGGAGTTGCTAAACTATACATTTCTATATAATATGTTAAACTATAGTATGTTAAACCCTATGTTAAACTATAATACTAGTACTTAAAGTGTTATTTAATAAAACAAATTATTATCACAGGTATGATTGCTAAGAGAGTGGACTTTTGTAAGGCAGGGATAGTTATGACAACAGTCAAGAGATTGGATAGTTCAGAGCTATTACACATTTTATATTGAAATCACACATAAAAGAAGAAATCTATTTCTTGGGAGTAAATCAAAGGTAAATTGGTTAAAACACAGGGACTTTGAAAAGTCCCAGTGCTCTGAACAACTCCATCTTTTGAGTGAGAACTTTGCCCCCAATCCACTCTATTTGATTTCCTTTCTCTGTTCCTTTAATTAAGTTATCTTATTATAGAATTCAAATATGCTTTCATGTCCCTAATTATTAGGTTTAATTGTACTGACAAGGATTTTCTTTTATTTCCTTGGGATCTATTGATATGTGTATAGTAAAACTTTGTAAAACTAATAACCTCTTAGTATATTATTACACAATGTAATCTTCAAAGCACTGACTATTTTGTATTATTGTGTTAATAAACTTATGTAATAGTCAAGATTTAATCATCTGATTACTGGACTGGTTAGGGAGATGAAATTAAGCCAATCACTCATTCACATGATGAAAGAGTGTAGTTTATTTATCTTTGATCTTGTTTCCCTTACACCCACCCACATTATCTGAGTAACAAGGGAGAGAGAGAGAAGCAATGTAGTTCAGATCACCAATCATCATTTTGGAAAGTGCTTGCTTAGTTCTCCCATTGTCTATTTGCATATAACAGACAGCAAGTACATACGTGAAAATGATCTTCTGATGCAGAGTTCGGTAACTCCTACACATTTAAACATCTGGGTGAGATATTGTGATTTTCTTCTTTCAGAACTCTGGGCTTTCTGCACTTCTACTGCCAGTTGACTCTAACATGAGAATATAGATCTGGAAATCCTTGCTCATAGAAGGCAGGGACTTCTCCCTCACTCCAGGCACTGGGGCTCTGGGATTTGCACATTCCATTACACTTTTCTTTCAGACACTTTGTTTCTCTTCTGAACATAGCCAGGTTAACAAAAAACTCATTATTTGGTTATAGGAGAACCATGTTGTAACATGATATCCACAATGGCTGAGTATTATATGTAGACATTAAAATACATGAAATACTGCTAACACCTCGCAATGTCTTTCTAGATTCACTACAGACCATTATCACAATGTTCAAACACCATCACATTTGTTGTTTTTCTCTCTTCACATCCAACATTAATGGCTCCAATTTTTTTCTTTTTTAATGCTTTTTTATTATTACCGTATACTAGTTGAACAAAGTAGTTTCACTCTGATACTTCTATACATCCATACAATTTACTTGGCTCCATTATTTTTTCTTTGACCTCTCTCCATTCTTTGAATAATTGTGATGGGATTGGCTCTTCTCCTTTCATGTGTGTTTGCACAGCACTAACAGTGCATTTAGCACATCACAGTCTTCTCCCATCTCTCCTTCTTTCAGTGTTTCCCTATTCCCGTGCCAAGTAGTCCTGTTTTAAAATCATATCATTAATTCTTTCTTTCATCTAGAATCTTGATAGGAGAGAACACAGGGAATATTTGGAATTATTTTGTCAGGCTGTTTTCCACAAAAAAAAAAAAAATCCTCTCTGATGTGATTGGCAGGAAAAGAAGCTTGGTGTCACCATGTTTTTCATGTTTTCCTCTGTTTTTCTATCAATTGGGGCCAGAAAAAGTAGCCTTTGCTTCCTTTCCACACACCTCCTAAGGAATCACAGTGTGTAACAAATGCATAAGATTCTTAGGGTTTATTATTGCATAGGAAAGGAAGGTAAAGAGTCATTAAAAAGTTGTTTTTTTTTCCAGGGCTGAGGACCGAACCCAGGGCCTTGCACGTGCCGGGCGGGCGCCCTTCCGCTGGGCTAAATCTCCAGTCCCAAAAAAGTTATTTTTTCATGAGATATAATTTTTTTTTTGGTCGGTCGTGTGCTTGAACTCTGGGCCTGGGCACTGTCCCTGCGCTCTTCAGCTCAAGGCAAGCGCTCTACCACTTGAGGCCACAGTGCCACTTCCCGTTTTTCTTTTTTTAATTTTGGGTTTTTTTTAATTGTGAAAATACCATACAGCGGGGTTACAATTACATGGGCAAGATAATGGTGACATTTCTTATCAAGCATTGTTGCCTCCTCTTTTGTTTCCCCTTACCATCCCTTTCCAACTCCCCCCAGTCCCCCCTCCCCCCACCAAAGTTGTCAAGTTAGTTTTTCAACATAACGACTTGTACATCTCATTGTTGCAATGGGTCCACCTGTATCCCTATTTAAACGAGTTGTTTTTTCACTTCCCCTCCACAAATTATACCAACATCAAATACAGTGAGTTTCCTAGTGGTTTTTATTGGTGATAAGAGTTTCACAGACTTCCTGCCAGGGCTGCCTTTGAACAGCGATCCTCAGATCTCAGCCTCCTGAGTAGCTATTATTACAGGCATGAGCCTATTTCTGATAGGACAAGAGTATTAACAAGAGTATGAAGGGAAGCAAGGAAAGAAAAAAAATGTAAGAATTTGTAATTAGGATATTAAGATGAAGACATTTCAGTTTCCAAACCATATAATCTCATCATTTTACCTTTAGTATAGATCACTGGATTTGTACTGTCTCAGTAGGTATTGTGTCTAGTGTGAACCACTGTCAAGAATCCTGCTAAACTCTGTAAAAAATGCATTACATACTAAGATGATCAACTCAATGATTTTACCATTTATTAATAAATATGTAATCCAGAATACACATACATTAGCTCCTAATACAAAAATTCCGAAAATTAATTTTATGACTTTTATGCTATAAGACTTCACATTTTTCTTTTGAAATTCCTATGAAAAATAAAATTTTTATTTCTTGTGATCAAGAATCTGTGACAAATACCCAATGATGGAAGTAGTATATGTTGACAAATTCTGTACCTAAGAATAGTGATTTAAATTGAATATCACTTAGAATGCTGATTTTTATATAAACAAAACATCTTTCTCTTTATAACATCTTTTCATTTATATATAAAAATCTTTCTTTTCAGGCCAATAGGCTGGAATAAAATACAGTTTTCAAATGTGGCTGTGAACTTCAAACACTCCCACTGGAGTTAATTAATATTTAGCAATATTTATCTACTTTAGCTCCTCGACAAAATTCTACTCAGGCAAATTGGCTTTAGAACAAGGATGGGAGTCTCATGGGCAACAGTTCTCTAATGTATACAAAGAGATAGACTCCTTTTACATAGCACAGTGCAGGTTTGAAGAAATTGGAACAATAAATTACTAAGGAATTAAACTTGGCTGTGTCATGTGTACACACCTATCTGCATCCCATTTTTCCCCATATCTGGAACATGTTACCCAATCCACATCAACCATTTGGAAATGCTTTAACAAAGACGAGCAAAGATAGCACAGTTCTGTGTAGGACCAATGTTGTCAAAGTATTCAGATAACTATTACAAAGACTTTAGCTCAAATTCCCTAATAAATATGGATTTAACTAGCAAATCAACAACATTTACAAAAGATTTTAGAACATAACAGAGTAGAATTTGTTTCTTAGATACAAGGCTGGCCGTGAATTGGAAAAATCAACATAATCCACCATATCCAATGCCTAAAAACAAACAAGGACCTCATGAGTATGATCACAAACACTATGAGCCACCCAGATATGTAACATTACTCTCTCTCTCTGTGTCTCTCTCTCTATATATATGTATATATATGACATTAGGATATTATATATAGGTTATATAAGATATATAGGATATATTAAATATATAGGATATATTAGGATATACATATTTCTGTTTATAGTCAATAATCACAAAGCTGAATTGAATGAAACGTTTGAATCTGCAATTCTATCAAAACTATAAAGCACAGAAATAAAGTTAATAAACAATATAGAAGATATACACCGTCAATTGTGAAACATTACTAGGTGAAATTAAAATGCTTTAAATCAAGAAGATTTCCTGTGTTTATGGATTGATTAAACTACTTCATAATTGTATCCATCCAGATAGACAGTTCAGCAAAATATCAGTGAAATCTGTAAGTACATATCTTTTTGAAGGAATTGACAAAGTGCTCCAAAATGTTATGTAATTTGGAAGAGTTTGAAAGTTTCCGAAGGAAGGTGAGAATACTTCAAGACTTACACTTTGGTCAATCTTGAAAACTTGTCATAAAAATGATAACTTAGTACAACTGAAAAAGCCTAGAAACAAGGTTTTCATTGACTGTTTTCTGAATTAATGTCAGAGTGATTATGTGAAAACAGCTTGAGGAAGCAAAAAATTCCTTTCTTATTTTTTTCTTTCTATGATCTTATTATCTTAAAATATATATGTCTGTGTCAGGGGAGCGTGCGGGTGTTGAGTTTATACACAAGGCAGCTAGCTGGTTAATAGAAACAATGCTAAAAGCTACAGCAGTACAGGCTTTCCCTGAGGCTATCAATAATACATTACTCTGGTGTTTAATCCAATGTTGACAGGAAGAGAAATGAGTTGTCATCCATACGGAGAACATTAACCACATTTCAACTGTTGTTACACCTAGATATTTTAGGTTTTATTTATAGACTACAATAAAAATGAAGGAATTGCACTCTTGAAAATGAACCTATAAACAAAGTCATGTACACAAAAGGCATTAAGATATTTTGTCTCAGCAAAGTCTGCCTCATCTGATTAATAGTTAATCTGAAAAATCATAGCGTAGTCATGGAGAAGGTAATAATTTTCTGTTTGGAAATATATTACTGTGCTGGTAATTACGATTCCAAAATAAGGATAATCAACATAAGAATGCATGAAATAATACCAAAAGTCTTAGTAACAATATTGTAAAATATAAGTGAAGGTTTGAAATACTATGATGAAACTCTTAATACAGTTAATGCACACTAAAACACTGAATGATAGTAAAGTAAAACAGACTCTGTTGGAGGGTAGCTACGAAAGGGTGGGAAACGTGGATGGGGTAGGTGACCAATGATGAAAAAAAAGGTAGGTTATCTTAATATAGGAAAATAGAAAATTAAAACCTATTAAAACTGGCTTAGGAGGAACAGCAATGTGAACAGGGGGTGAGATTTTGATCAGGATGCATTGTTTTGTATGGGTGTCATAAAGAAACCTCTTATACAATTAAACATATGCAAAATTTGAGAAATAGATCAGGCTTCTAAGTTCTACCTTCATCTTGGTAATTAGGCATAGGACTCCTTGGGTAAAAGCTTATCTTAATGTTATTTTTGTATATATTTTTATTGTGAAGATCTTGTACGCACCTGAGGGAAACTAGGAGGTGGACACAGAACTAGAGGGAATCAGGGAAAATCATCCAACAGTGAGACCCATCAGCTGCACTGGACATTGATCAAAATGAACTAAGCAACTCAATGGCAGTGATTGGAGAGAAGGAATGAGTGGGAAAGAGGGAACAGCTGACACTACGCAAAAGGAAAGGAATGTACATATTACCCTATGTGGAAGAAATAACTGTATTGTCAATGCTCATAGAACTAATAAACTTTATAGACCATGTTAGACAATTTGCCCCATGAAAGTTAGAATGTGTTTGTGACTTTAACTACGCATTGCTATCCCACAATACTGTGAAATTTGTGAAATTATGGAATCACTTAAAAACAATAAAGAATTTGAAAAAAATAAAGCTATTGTACAGAAGGGTTACAGTTATTCGATTAAGGTAATGAATCCATTTCCTATCAAGCATTGTTACCCCCTCCTTTGTTTTTCCCCTACCATCATCCCTTTCCTCCCAACCTCCCCAACTCCTCCCTCCCACCCTAAGCTACAAAGTTCCTTTTCTTTTATTTATTTTTCTTTTTTTATTGTGAAAATACCGTACAGAGAGGTTACAATTACATAGGCAAGATAATGAGTACATTTCTTATCAAGCATTGTTGCCTCCTCCTTTGTTTCCTCTTCCCATTTCTTCCCATCTTCCCCCCCTCCCCTAAAATTGTAAAGTTCATTTTCGACATGACTTGTACATCTCATTGTTGTAATGGGTCCACCTGTATCCCTATTTAAATGATTCGTTTTTCCCCTTCCCCTCCACAAATTATACCAACATCAAATACAGTGAAAGCAGGGGTTAAACTGTGGGGCAGGGACATACAAAGCAACAAAGAAATCATCTTATAAATATGTTAGAAAAAATCGCATAAAAGAAAAAACATTTGAGTCCTTATCTTGGAGTTCATTTCGCCTAACATCAACTTATCTGACCTTTTCTGCTTGACTCAGACATATACTAGTTATTGCAAATAAGGGAAACCATGTGACCCGTGTTTCCTTGGGTCTGGCTTACTTCACTTAATATATTTTCCAAGTCATTCCATTTCTTAATAAAGTTCCTTTTCTTTTCTTTTCTTTTTTTCTTTCTTTCTTTTCTTTTCTTTTCTTTTTTTTTTTGGCAGTCTTGTGGCCTTGGCACTGTCCCTTAGCTCTTCAGCTCAAGGCTAGTGCTCTACCACTTGAGCACATCACCACTTCCGGCTTTTTCTACTTGTATGGTGCTGAGGAATCAAACGCAGGGCCTCATGCATGCAAAGCAAGCACTCTACCACTGACACACTTTCCAGAAGTAGAAGAATGGAAGTTCTAATAGAAATAGAATTATCATTGTATATTACATATTTTGGTTAGTTTAATTTTCTCTTGTTGCTGCTTGTTACTCATGGTTTTGGGACATTGTATTGTGGAATGGGATGAGGGATATTTACAGTTTTACAAAGATTCTCGTTGGTATTTTACTGCAATTTTCCAAGAGGGAAATCTCTGTGGTCCATTAGAAAACAAACAACTCTGTCCAACTAGAACTGAGGTCTCACCTGGACCCGGCCTAGAGAAGCTGCCCAGCCTGGATTATCTATCCTTTATTCAAAAAGTTTATAAAGCAATTTTGACAAGTGCAATTTGAAATAGAAATAAAAAGAATTGTTAATAGAAATCATGTAAGCATTATTGTGGGTTTTATCTATCATCCTTTTAGTCTATCTCTCATTTCTCTAACTCTGTCATCTATTATTGATCGATCATGTGTTTATATAATTTTCTTCTTGCTAGAAATGGAACCTACTGTCTGCATATATTGTTTGTTATCTACTATTGAGTTACTTTTCCACTTTCAATTTATTATTATAGGTCATTTTAATTCTGTGCAAGTATATATAAAAATATAATGAATAACATTTACTAATTTAACATATCTGTAAGAATGATCAAGCAGCATTCCTTTCTTTGGAATGTTTATATATATATATATATATGTATATTTATTTATATACTATTTCAGAAATTTAAGTTCAAAATAATGTAATGCCAAAACTCACCTGCTAACTGTTGTCATTGTATTTTCTGGTACTGAAGCATAAATTTTGAGATAGTTCTCCATTATTGCTTTATCAAAACTAATAGCTCAAAACTAAGAAATTCAAAGTGAGTTCATCATCTGGTTAAAGGTTAATATATTTGGAAATACTACAGATTTAACAAAATGATATTAGTATAAAATGACTTTGAAAACAACAAATATATTTAATATTTGTTCTAAATTTATATTCTGCTACACATAAAAGGTTTGTTATTTTTGTTAAACAAAACACAAACAGGAACTGTATTATAAAACAGCCTTATTATAAAACTGTATTATAAAACAGTCTTGGGCTAAGAAGGTGGCTCAGCGGTAGAGTGCTTGCCTCACATGCATGAGGCCCTGGGTTAGATTCCTGAGCAACACATAAACAGAAAAAGCCGGAAGTGTTTCTGTGGTTCAAGTGGTAGGGCACTAGCCTTGAGCTGAAGAGCTCAGAGACAGCGCCAAGGCCTAGAGTGCAAGCCCCATGACTGATGAAACAAAGCAAAATGAACAAACAAACAAAAAACAGCAGGTCTTTCCTGTAATCCTTATGGACTGGAATTGAGTATTGTGTAACATATTTGAATTAAAATTTATCAGTTAGTCTTATTTAATACATTTTGTTGAATTTGAAATTTTCATAATTAAAACACTATTTTGGCTACTTTAACTGAATATATAAATTAGATTAATATTTGTAATTTCTAATTATTGATTATAAAACTCAAATTACTAATAGTACCAAAAGTCCAGGTTCAATAAGCCTCTTAAAAGCTAATGCTTCCAATTTCCAGGGATATGAATAAAAGATATTAAATACAGCATAGCTGGTAATTTTATACACACCATAGGGGAGAAAAATATTCACAATTCTCTTTTATTTGTAAATATTGTTTAATAAACTGAATTTAAATTTATATAAGATTTTAAATGAATGTAGGAAATACATTTTCTTTAATTACTTCCCCTGAAGTAAATGAAACATTCAGAGCATGATAATAACATACAGAGTTAATAAAAGAACATCAATAAACATAATGTCTAGAAGTAAAGCTATGGCATTATTCCTCAGTACTAATTACACCTCTAAACCTAAAGTTAAACTTTTAATAGTATTTGAAGATATGTATGGTCTTAGGTGCCACTAAATAATCCATCTGCAATCTGAACATCTGAGAATAGTTATTTCATTTGATCACTAAAGTATTACGACAATATATTATACACTGAAATAAAACACAATTCAAAGTATAAAATAGTTTGTTATATTTTTGTCAGAATGAGCGCATAGGCTGATTAGGACCATACTGATTGCTTCTTTTCAAATTTAGTAATAGATTCCATTGTGAACCACATTTGTTAGGAAATGGAAAGACTTGGAAAAAAAATTATATTTAGTGAAGTAAGCCAGGCCCAAAGAAACATAGTTCCCATGGTTTCCCTTATTTGCAATAACTAGTATATGTCTAGGACACGCAGAAAAGGCCAAAAGCTATGTACATATGACCTGATAAGATGATAAGTGAAATAAACCCCAAGATAGGGACACAATATTTTTTCTTGCTTGTTATTGTTCCTAATGAATTTATAATGTACCATGCAATTTTTTGTTTCTTTGTATGTTCCTCCCCCATGGTATAACCCATGCTTTCACTGTATTTGATGTTGGTATAATTTTAGTAGGTGAAGGGCAAAAACAAATCATTTAAATAGGGATACAGGTGGACCCATTGCAACAATGGGATGTACAAGTCGTTATGTCCTAAAACGAACTTTACAACTTTAGTGGGGGGGGGAGGATCGGGTGAGGGGTGGGAGGATATATAGGAAGGGATAGGAAGGGGAAACAATGGAGGAGGCAACAATGCTTGATAAGAAATGTACTCGTTATCTTTACTCATTATCTTGCCCATGTAATTGTAACCCCTCTGTACAGTATTTTCACAATAAAAAAAGAACAAAGAATAAATGATTGATATGTGCTGCAAAAAAAAAAAAAAGAAAATTAGGACAGAAGTGCTAGGGAGAAATGGGTAAGAATGATGAAAGAGGTGACATGGACCAAGACATTTATATTTATAAACTCATTTATTGTATTGCAAATCCTTTGTACAGCTACTTGAAGATAATTTTTAAAAGTCAGCTATAAAAAATCACATATTTGCACAGTTACTATTATAAGAAAATGCCACTTTAAATGTAATACCAAAATTCTACCATCCAGCCCTTCTTTAGCATTTAACTAGACTTTGTGTGTGTGTGTGTGTGTGTGTGTGTGTGTGTGTGTGTGTGTGTGTGCATGTGTGTGTTGGTTGATATAACTGTGTGATATATATGTGTTGGTTTTGTGTTGAGCAGTCTTATAAAAAGGAACAAAAAGTCAAAGAATGAAACCATCCCATTATATTCGGGATGTTTAATCAGTAAATATCATCAGGCTATAATGATAGCGGAAATATCTGCCCAGTAAGGCTGATTCTAATCTTAACATTATAGAGCTGTATCACAAACTCCCACTGAAGGGAGAGGAGAAATTGATTGCATACTATTATTTAATCCTATACTTGCCTATTTTTAATCCCTTTGTTTTCTCAGAATTCCAGGATGACATTTTCATCAATTAAAAATACATTGGGAAACATTGTCAAGAGCCAAAGAAATGATAGAAAAAAATAGAATGGCTTAGTTCATCAATGACAGCGTCTACGAGGAAATTTTACCAAAGGACAAGGGAATTTGAGGTACCATTTTCCAGTTCACATATATTCAAATTATGAAACTCAAAGGGAGGCAAGGAGACTCTATTTGTCATTAAGAGAGTCTGGCAACTTGCTTGTGGGTACATCCTTTTTCTGTGGCTTTGCTTTCTATCCTTAGTTTAACCAAGCCAATTGATGGTTCACAGGTATTAAAAGGAATAAATAATTCCAAAAGTATTAGTTGTACTTCTTTCTGAGTAGCATGAGGAAATCATACTTTTTTTTCTCTATCATGCCTGAGACATGAACCCTTAGTTTTCCTGAGCATTCACTCTGCAAAGGTTACCTACTTTTTATTTTTTTAATATATTTTATTGTAAAGATACTGTACAGAGGGGTTAAAGTAACATGAACAAGGTAATGAGTCCATTTCCTATCAAGCATTGCTACCCCCTCCTTTGTTTTTCCCCTACCATCCCTTACCTACACACCTCCCAATTCCTCCCTCCCTGCCTCCAAAGTTGTAAACTTCATTTTCAATATAGTGTCTTGTTTATCTCATTGTTACAATAGGTCAACCTGTATCTTTATTTCAGCATTTTGTTAGTTCCCTTCCCCTCCCCAAATTAGAAAAATGTATATAAATGATGCAGAACACCGGAATCAAATACAATGACAACAGGAGATGTACCATGAGGGAAGAACATACAATGAAACAAAAAAAGATCATGTATAGATATAAGTACATTGTAAATAACAACAAGAAATGAAAATCTCGTGTGTCCCTATCTTAGGGTGCATTTCACTTAGCATCAGGTAATCTGGTCATCCGTACATAACTTTTGACCTTTTCTGCTTGGCCTAGACATATACTTATTGCAGATAAGGGAAACCGTGGGACCTACGATTCTTTGAGTCTGTCTTACTTCATTAAATATAAGTTTATACAAGTCTTTCCATTTCCTAGCAAATGGGGCAATGTCATTGTTTCTGATGGAGGCATAGAATTCCATTTTATATAAATATAAATATATATATGTATATATTACATTTTCTTGGTCCATTCAGCTAGTGAGGGGCTACTGAAATGCTGGAGGAGAGATGGCCAAAAGGGAATCATACTGCATTGTTGGTGGTAGTGTTAACTTGTTCAACCACTTTGGAAAGCAGTATGGAGTTTCCTTAAAAGAATCCACACAGAGATCCCCTTTGACCCAGCAATCCCACTTTTAGGCATTTACCCAAACCATCACAAACAAGGCCATACTAAAGCTACCAGCACAACCATGTTTATTGCAGCATTATTCACCATAGCTAAAACAGGGAACCACCTACTTTTTATCTACTTCTGAGGTCACTTGTTTACCAGACCTACTGTCATAATGTCACCCTGATTGTATTCAATAGCATTTGTCTTACTTAAAAAGGAATGTGCACAAGTAGTGAAGTGAGAAATTTACATACACAAAAATGGAGTCATAAAGTTTTTCCTTTCAGTGAAAATGTATGCTGTCTTGAGAGATATGTAAAGTAAATTCATATAACTTAAATTATAATATTCTTCTATAATTCTAGTTTATTTTTTAGTTATTCTTTGTTGTCTTTTACAGCATCTAATTTATAAACTAGACTTTATTCTAGATATGTGTAGGCAAACCAAAGTGTATAGGGACATGTGTATAATATACATGCATTTATTGTATAAAATATGTGCAGTACATTTTGCTTGAACATATGTACATAAATGTATATAAGTAGATAAATTACATAAATATATTTATATGTATTTTAAAGATATGTTATATAATTCTCAGAAACCTATTAGTATCTTAGAACATATGCCACATGGGTAAGAAAAATTAATTTGCACCAAGATCCTTATATTAGTTAATACATAAAACACCATTCCATAAATTCTAAACAAAATGCCTTGCTCTGAGGACAGATTATTCTAGTCAGTACATATCAGCACCACACTAAGAGAATGAATTAGCAAACAGAAAGAATGCAATAAAAACTCCATTCCCCTTCTTATCTGCAGGAATGGGCCCTTTGTATAGATACTTTGTTCTGGTGGGGGTTTTACATAAGGCACTTCACAGAAAGGCAGGCGTCTGAAAAGGACACCTTCGTTTTAGTAAGCCGCCATCTCATTAAGCTACATTCTTTCTGAAAAAATAGAAGATGCTGTGAAAGAAAGTAGCTGCCTTTTCATTAACATCCTCAGAACAAATTGTTGTATACTGATTAATATTCACTTGCCTTGAATCGGCTCTCTGTTTCTTCATCTCTTTGCATATTTCTTTGCAAATAATATTTTCTATGCAAAGTAAGAATCATTTTGCCTAAAAGGCTTGATGTGGTATTTTACTAAATTGTGAAAACACTGTTCATATTGGCTTGCACCTAATCTCATCTCCTCTGAAGTAAAAACAATAATAACCACAATCTTTCCTGTATAACTATGATCTATATAACTTTAAATATTATCTTCCTTGTTTTATTTAATATTTTCCAAAATTAAATATTGTAAATACAAAATAATATATATTCATCTCTTTTCTAAATGATACACACAATTTGGACAGATTTACTATTACAATGTTACTAATAGGGACATATGGATTCTTCTTACTTGTGAATTATATATATATACATATATATATATGTAATCCTGTCTCATATTTTTCAAGTACTTTTTAGAATATTGCCAGTATTTTCACTTGCTATTTTTATTTACATATTAATCTACATTTTAATATTTAAGATGGTTAAGAAGAATTTCAAATATTTATTGATCATTTTTGAGTCTTCTTTGACACATTGCTTTCTATTTTCCTTTAAGTTGTTGATTTAAACATTCAAGGGGTGCTGATTGTCTCTTCTAGTCAACAATATAATCAAGAGCCAATGTATTCATACAATCACAGTGTATCTTACCAAATGAGGGAATATGAACCTATATTTCTGTGATAAAAATGAAATACTTCTTTAAAACAGATCTACATAAATGAGTCTCTTACCCTTTAGTGGAACGATCATTCAATAGTCACCCAAGTGTTAATAACTACGCAAAGGATGGAGAATAAAGTCAAAGTTTAAGAAAAGTAGGACCTTCTAAGTATATTATCCCACATTAAGGGATTTTGTTTATATGCACTGAATAATCAAAAGGATCTTAAGAAGTGATTAGGCAACAAATAGCTGATAAACATTAAAAATTCACACACCAAAATAAAAGGAATAAAGGAAATGTGATGGCCAACAAGATTGTTTACATGTTAAAGTAAATTAGTCAGATGGCATGAAGTATTTTGGAGGCAAATGACTTGAAAGAATTGTACAGAACTTAAGAAGATTCAGAGGGAAGACAGGGTTTAGAAGACTTTGATTGGGAGCTAGCTACACAAGGGAGAAAGAATAAAAAATAATATTTGAGTTATGTTTTCATAAAAGCACTACTTACCAAACAGAGGAAGTATTGAAGAATGTAATATATGAGACCAGATAAATTTGGGGAAAATGGTGTGGCTGATATTTGCATGGCATATTTTTCTTCAGTAAGAAAATGAATATGGATTTTCTTCAAAGAATTATTGATGTAGTTTTATTTGTAAAGATGATAAAATTTCATTGAATATTTAGGTACTTTTATATGATCAGTATATATGATCAGTAATAAGAATAAATTTGAGTTTAAGACTGATGATATATTCCATAAAATATATGGTATTTAATAAAGTTACTGTTCAATTGATTTCCTTAGCTGTTTGAATACAGAGGTCATAAAAGGACTATAGAATTACAAATAAATTATTATCTTTACATTTTTTTCTGATGACTTGTATAGCTTACAAACTTTCCATAATTATATTTGCTATAATTACTTTTCCAAATAAGCTATCTTTCAACAAAAGTTTCATGAATATAACCAGTGTTTTTTCATGTAATTTTATTAAATATTAAAAACTTACACTACCATTTAGCCACTACTATATTATTATGAAACAATCTAGAAAATAATGGCAAGCTTTATTAAAATATTCCAAATAGAAAGAAGAAAAATTAAAGAATAATGGAAAGAAGCAGAAGGAAAGAAAAGACAGGTATGAGAAAGGAAGAAATAAAACATGTTGTTCAATGTTTTTAAAGGATTAAATGTTATTCTAGCTTCTTTTGTACATGAACTTCATATCCTAGAGTTTAGCCAAACATTTCACAATGAGGAATATAACAAGATCAGAAATATTCTTTCTAAAATTAATAGTGAGAGATCAACAGATAGAGTTTTTTCTTGCAAATCCACTACTTTGGAGTTTATTATTTCATTTTTGTCCTAAAGTTATAATAGCCTTTGAGAATTTATGTCATTTATTCTGTTTGTTTTATTCTTGATGTTTTTAAATACCATAAACCTGTTTTTTAATTGCTGTTTTCCTGTACATTTTAATAATTTCTTACAGAGAATATATTTATTTTAGTGCATGTATGCATAGACACATATACTATTTTAGTATATATGCTTAGGTATAAAATCATTTTAACACTGGTATCAATGCTTCCATGTTATCAATGTTTACAGCATCATTTCCTTGGTCCTAAAAATAAGATACACACCCAAAAATTTATTGCTAGGAAATGCAGTTTAGAGAAAAATCACTATATTTAATGGTAATAATTTTGCATGCAAATAAAGTAAAATGCTCAGAAACCTAAAATTTAATGATACTCAATAGCTTGAGCTAAGAAAAAATAAGAATCTACCAAATAGTGAATATATGGCTGACTAAAAAACCTGTAATATGCATTTGTACCTTCTTATGTATGTATTATAGATTTAAATTTCTGAGACATAAAGAGGTGATGCAAATATAAAGTCCAATTTTTTATAAGTTTTTTATTATAAAAATACTGTACAGAGGGTTTGCAGTTACATGAGCAAGCTAATTAGTACATTTCCTGTCAAGCATTGTTGCCTCCTCCTTTGTTTTACCCCTACCATCCCTTCCCTCCCCACCTACCTCCACAACTACACTTCCCCCCACTCCCCACCCCCCTCCCTGCCTAAATTGTGAAGTTCGTTTTCCAACGAAGTGTTTTGTACATCTCATTGATACAATGGTTGAACCTGTATCATTATTTAAACATTTTGGTTTTCCCCTTCCCCTCCCCAAATTAGAGCGACATCAAATACACTGAAAACAAAGGTTATACTATGGGGAAGGAACATACGAAACAAAACAAAAAAATCACATGCTACATTATAAATACGTTAGAAACAACAGCAAGAAAGAGAAAACCACTTGTGTCCCTATTTTTGGGTTCATTTCGCTTAACATCATCTTATCTTGTCATATGTACATAGCTTTTGACCGTTGGAATGGCTATAAGCAAGAACTCTAATAAATTACAACAGATGCTGGAGGGAATGTGGCCGGAGGTGGACCCTACTGCACTGTTGGTGGGAGGTAAATTTGTGCAACCACTTTGGAAAGCAGTATGGAGGTTCCACAAAAGACTCCACATAGAGCTCCCTTATGACGCAGCAATCCCACTTTTGGGCATTTACCCAAATGATCACAAACAAGGCCATACTAAAGCTACCAGCACAACTATGTTTATTGCAGCCTTATTTACCATAGCTAAAACATGGAACCAATCCAGATGCCCCTCAGTAGATGAATGGATCAAGAAAATGTGGTATATATACACAATGGTATTCTATGCCTCCATCAGAAAGAATGACATTGCCCTATTTGTTAGGAAATGGAAAGACTTGGAAAAAATTATACTAAATGAAGTAAGCCAGGCCCAAAGAAACATAGGTCCCATGGTTTCCCTTATTTGCAATAAAGTCCAATTCTTTTTTTTCTTTTTTTATTATGAAAATACCAAACAGAAGGGTTACAATTACATAGGCAAGATAATGAGTACATTTCTTATCAAGCATTGTTACCTCCCATGGAAAGGGGAAACAAATAAATTCCAATTCTTAAAAAGCTACTCAACAATTCAAACTAATTGATTGATTTACTCATTAATTAAACCTGATTTTATTGAGTGCAACCTTATTCTACTTTTGAAAGGGCGATGCTGACACAAAATGAATAAGACATAGCTACCTTTTCTGACAATCTTGATGTTATCACCATTTACAGGACAGATAATAAGAAAGAAGAATCAACACATGAATGGACAGGTTAAAGCTTTCTAAGACATCTTTAAACATAGTAAATGTCACAGTCTACCTGGGGTTAAACCTTCTGCCTTGAAAAATGATGAAATATTTATTTATTTATTCTTGTAGGTCATGGGGCTTGAACTCTGGGCCTGGGTCCTGTCCCTGAGCTCTTCAACTCAAGGCTAGCGCTTTACCACTTGATCCACAGTGCCACTTCCAGTTTTTTATTGGTTTATTGGAGACAAGAATCTCATGGACTTTCTTGCCTGGCTGGCTATGAGCAGTGATCCTCAGATCTTAGTCTCCTGAGTAGCTAGGATCACAGCCATGAACCACCAGCACCCAGCTAATAAAATATTTTTTATGAACAACCTACATTTCACAAACAGTGAGATTTTTTTATAGTAAATATCCCTCTGGAGATGATCCTTTGAGTTGAAACCTCAACTCAGTGACTTCAATATTATATAATTATCTGAAAGTACTTTATTTGGAAGTGCAAAATACCCTTGCCTCAATTTCTTGAATAGTTCTATAATAACAAAAAGATGATTATCTATGCGTAAGTTCATTGTATTTTTCTATGGACAATATGATGAAAATAAATTGGGACAGTTTTAATTCTTTTTTATGCTGAGAAATAAGAGTTAAGTGCAGATAAGAATTTAACTTGCATGAATTCTATATGGATTAAATTTCCCTTAAAATGAAGAAAAAATAATCATGATCATCTGATATTTCAACTAGTCTCCTATTTCTATCTAAGACATTTTCAACTACTTAGTGGCTTCAAATAACCAACTTTGTTTAATCTTCTGATACCTGTTGGTCACAGTTCTGTGGTCAACGTGTTCTTATAAAAGACAATAGACACCAGTTCGTGCCTTTACCTCCAGCTACTCGGGAGTCTGAGATCTGAAGCAAAATGGACATAAAAGTCTATGAGGTTTTTGTTTTGTTTTGTTTTTTGGTTTGTCCTGAGGTCTGAACTGTGGGCCTGGACACTGTCCCTCAGCTCTTCAGTTCAAGGCTAGCGCTCTACCACTTGAACCACAGCACCACTTTCAACTTATTCTGCTTATATGGTGCTGAGGAATAGAATCTAGAGCTAGGCAAATACTCTACCACTGAGCCCTGAGATACTTATCTTCAACTAACCAACAAAGAGCTGTAAGTGGAGCTGTGGCTCAAGTGGTAGAGTGAATAAATAAGATATGAGTTCCCAAATCCTCAATCAAATGCCTATACTATCAGAAATAAAAATTAAAATACTACAGATTCCCATGAGTCTACAACATAGTCACTGTACGAATTAGACATTATAGTTAAGCCCTGGAGCTTACTTCCAAAGTTAGTGAGTTCACACAATCACAGTGTTATCCAGTCTTAATATCAGCAGCATTGAGGTTTTTGATTTCTTTTTATCTTTTTCTTTTTTATCGTCAAGGTGATATACAGAGGGGTTACAGTTACATAAGGTAATAAGTAGATTTCTTATCAAACTTATTACCCATTCCCTCATGTTTCTCCTACTTTCCTTCTCACCCCAAGTTGTACATATCATTTCCAACATATCGTCTTGTGTATATTGCTATTGCATTGGCTATACCCCCTTGTCCTTTGTCTCACCATTTCCTTCCCTAATTCAAATAAGTGAAAAATAATACCAGGGTAGCAAAATCAAATACAGTGAAAACAGAGGATATACCATAAGGGGAACAAAATACAAAAGAAACAAAAAAACAGTGCACATTTCAAACAACAACAACAAAGAAAAACCTCTTGTTACCATGTCTTGAAGTTCATTTCACTTAGCATCATCCTATAGGGCCATATGTACATAGCTAATGAGCTATTCTGCTAATCTGTCCCATGGTTTCCTTTATTTGCAAAAATTAGTGTATGTTTAGAATAATCTTGGCAAAGGTCCTTGATTTCTAATGGTCTATGAGATCCAGGGACCTCTATTAGGCCCCAGAACCATGGAGGCTTAGACACTTGTTTCCAATCAGCAGGTTGTCATTCAGGACTTTTCTTCTGCAAGACCATCCAGCAACAGTCTATTTCACTTAGGGTCCATTTTTCACCATTTGCCTTTTAGTGTACTCCAATCCACAATCAACTTCTCATCATATTATCTTGTGCCTGTATTCAAAGGGAGGGAAATATTTTTAAGCCACATAGTTGAAAGGATGTGATACTGGGAAAATATTTTAGATTGCAAACAATATCAGTTTACAGATATTTACTTCTCCAGCATAATTGATGGCATAATTAATCATATTACTTTAACACATTAATATTTCTATGTTATATATTAGGAGGTATCTTTTTTGGATTACAGAATGTCCTGAAACTATAACATGGTATTAAGAGTCATGTTATTTTCCTCAAAATTTGAAAAGTAATTTATATTAACATGAGCAAAATGTTCATTTATTCATGTCAAAGTATTTGGAATTTTGGCACAATTGGAAAGTGCTATGTTTAGATATAAAGGTTTGAATGTAGAGATGTCCCACATGAAGATGCTATTAATAGGTGCTATTAATAAGGAGCTAACTTCTTCAGTCAACTAATGAATCGGTGAGTTCATATCCATGACCTATTGATATGGATAATTCGAGGTATACCTTTGATGAGTGCAACTTATCCCTGGTCTTTTTCTAATGTTTTCATCTCTGCTTCCTGACCACTATGTGGTGAAAAGCTTTCTTACATGAATTGTTTCTGTCATGAAGTCCTTGCTCTACAACTGAAAACAACAATGTCAAATAGCCTAAAAACAGATTCTAAAGCAATTTTTTAGCAGTTCATTTGGTGTTTTGTCACAGTGACAGGAAGCTAACCCAATCAGTCACTAGAATCAAGGAAAAAAGTGTCTGCATGGGAAAGAAGTGTTTCTCTTTATTTGTGATGTTGTTGTCTTTGTTGTTGTTATGTGTGCAAATGAAAATGTAAGTATTTTCAAATTATATGAGTTAAATTGCTTTGAAACAGTATTTGTCAGCAGAACTAACAACATTAGTATTGCTGTTAATAAACACATTCACTGATAGGGAGCCTGGTAGTGGTTGGTAACTGTGGCTCTGCAAAACTTATTCTAACGTATTCTAACTCTATTGCTATAATGGAAATGGATACTACATATCTTTTCTATTCCCAATTTTCTTTCCAATTACTGATTAATTAGATAGACAAGGCAAAATGTGTAATTTAGCTTTACTTTTTCTCTCATTTTTCTAACTTTGACTCACAAGGTGGCCAAGGTTATTCGTAATACTAGAGTATAATAGATTTACAGCTTCCAAAATTACTGAGTCAGTTTCAAATGAAATTCAAACCCATGATAGAGTGCTTTGGATTATTTCAATAATTAAGTATAACAAAATTATTAGTATTTTACTGTATTACTGGGAATTATTTTGTTTCAAAAAGGTAGAATTTTGTATTTGATTATTGCTGTATGTTATTAAGGAGTAATGTTTTGAATAGCCTATCCATGAACAAAAGCCTCTCAGAGACCAAAGCATAGAATGAAAGATACCAATTGAAAATAATTCAAATATTTACCGTGAAACAAACATTGAAGGCACAGGTAGACAAGTTTTTTTTTAATATAACAATGTTTCTATACAAATGAAAATAAACAGAAATAAAATTTTATGTTTTCTCAAAAGTTTATGCATGAATATAAACAGAATTTAAGAATTACAAATATAAGTATCTCTCATCATTAATTATGCTCATATCTAGTAAGTCTCTTCCAGGGATATGTGACTAAAAACTCAGAATGGACTTCTGCATTGTTTAAAGATCTGCTTCCACTATGATGAAATTTTTAATAATTTTTAATGTCAGGGGTTATATATTTTGACTTTGTACTCAGTTCTGTAAAATGCATGGCTTGCCCATTTTTTAGAAGACATAATACATTTGAAATCACCAAAAGATTATACTGTTTGATGCTTTTCATACTTATTGTTGGTAAGGTTAATCACTTTATTACAAGGTGACTCACACTTCTGTTTCAAAGGAGATTTTCCTGTAGAAAAGTCTATAAATAAGTTATGGTGGTATTTTTAACACCTTATGTGTATCTAGATTTAATCAGGGAAGCAGTTTTATACAAAGTGCACTTTGTTGTACAGTTTAACCAGTGCCTATTTTTAGGGAGGAGTTTGGGAAGTCCCAGTCTAGAAAAAAATATTGAACCATCCAAGATAAGACAGAAAGAAACCAGTCCGTAGGGAGCTCTGATATATGTGGGAGAGACATTGCAAGTTACATCTGCTGACTGGCATTCAGAGCAAAATAAACTGATTTTCTTCAAAAAATTATAATATGAAAGATTTCATTTTGCATTGGTCCATACAACTCATTTGAAATGAGAAATAATAAAGTGTAATTTCCAAACATTAATGTACACATTAATAACAGCAAGGGAAATAGATCACTTGGGACAGAAAAATGGGACTACAAGGTGTCAGAACAAATTATTGTTCAAATGGTTTTCTAAATACTTAGATTTATTAAGTACTAAAGCTCAGAGTACTAAAACTAAAAATATTTAAATCACTTAAAATCTCATAATTGCTCTTAAGGTATTAAATCAGTGTGGATTTAGTAAATACTACATGAAAGTATTATGCTAAACATTGACAAAGGAAACATTTTAAGACAGCAAAACCACTTTCTTATTATTGTCATGCGGAGCTATAGGAAAAAGACCATGGATTAGACTTACAGAAATTGAGTTTTAAATTCTTTTCTCTGCTTGTCTGGTGTTCAGACTTTGGTAAATAACTTCTCATGGGTGAATTTTTATGTTCTTTGTTTTGTTTCTTAAATGATAGCAATGGTGCTGCTTAACATTATTTTTTGTATTACAAGACTTTGTATTCTTAAAGATAATAAAAATATTACTTTGTATTTTGTAAAATTATTTAATGTTCAGTTAAAATTGAGTTAAGGGTATTCATCAAATTTTATATTTTTAGCTTAAAGAAATTTATATTAATATATTTCAATTAAGACTCCAGACTCCTCTCTTTTTAAAATTTCTCTTAATTTTGCTGTTAAATAGTTGTATGAAGAGATCAAGTTATGAGTATGATAAAACCGTTACCCTTTCCTTTGTTTTTCTCCTTCCATCCTTACCTTCAAGCTATTTAGTTCAATTTTTATATACGTTTGGGTCCTATTTTTGCCCAACACCTATGGCCTCCCTCTCAAAACATGTTCCTGCTT
This sequence comes from Dipodomys ordii, assembly GCF_000151885.1. Classification (NCBI taxonomy): domain Eukaryota; kingdom Metazoa; phylum Chordata; class Mammalia; order Rodentia; family Heteromyidae; genus Dipodomys; species Dipodomys ordii. Next base: position 12,501,252 of record NW_012267237.1, on the reverse strand, counting down.
CCAAATGTTAATTGCGATACATAGTTCATTAGTTATTCATAGGAGTTATTTTTAAATATTGAAAAGTCTAGGTCACAAACGCTATACCCATGCTTTGAAGCTATCTTAATTAGCTTTGCAACTAAACTACAAATAAGTCAACAGTAGATTGATTTTCATCAACCAAGAAACAAGTAAACATAGTTTATCAATTTTGAACACCCCAGAAAATAGATTTCTCATATTACAATTAATTTTAATGTTTTTGTTCAATGGAAAAGGTGACTACTTGGAAAGAAAGATTACACAAAACTTTGGGCATTGATGACATTTCACAACTTATTCATAAATACCTGCTGAAGGTAAGTCTATGTATCATTTCAAAGTATATGTCATTGTAGTCTCATCTAAACCAAATAGCATTTTCAAAAACTTTTATATCTTTATGTAATAGTTTCTTCCAGCACTGTGAGTATTAATAGATTATCAAATTGAAAGATGTTTGTTCTGACCTTCACACAGCTCACAGTCTCTAGTATGATGAGCTCTCTTTCTGAGTGCTCAAGGTACATTAAATAAATTCCATTTTTCTCTGATTCCATGTTGCCTTTGTAGTAAGAAAAATGATAAATTGGTTAATACAAAAGTCCAAATAAAAGCCCACAAAAGATTTTCTTCTGACATAGTTCTTCTAGTATCTACATATTCAAATCCACTTACTGCTTTTTGACCAAACTTTTAACTGTTGAATATTTGATAAAGAAGAATAACACACACACACACACACACACACACACACACTGTATATCTATTTAATCTATCATCTATATATGCATACATGTCTATTATGTTATAAATAAAATATTAATTTAAAATATTCACCAAAATATTTTGGTATATATGAAAATATATATAAGAAATACTTTAAATAGATTCCACAAAGTCAAATTATTCTGTAAGCCATTAGCACATGAATAGATTTAGATGTATTGGTGTGTTTGCTAGTACTGAGGCTTAAACACGGGGTTCCTTAATACACAAGCCTCACCTTCACATTTGAACTTTTTATGGATCATTGGTGATAAGAATATGAGAGGCTTTTCTTCTTGACCTGGCTTTGAAATGCAGTCCTCAGATCTCAGTCTGCTGAGTATCTAGGAATAAGGCATGAGATACCAGTGGCCAGCTTCAAGAATTCATTTTATACTTTTAAAAAATGTAGCATGCTCTCAGAAACTGAGGAAAATGGAAAGCAAAGGGCAGTTAAAGGGATAAGAAACTCCATTGTGTATATATATATATATATATATATATATATATATATATATATATAGATACATACTACATTTTCTTGATCCATTCATCTACTGAGGGGCATCTGGGTTGGTTCCGTATCTTAGCCATGGTAAATAATGCTGCAATA
>NW_012267237.1:12458889-12499160 GCF_000151885.1 Dipodomys ordii | reverse complement strand
ACAAGACACTATGTTGAAAATGAACTTTACAACTTCAGGTGAGAGGTTGAGGGGGGGAAGGGGAGTGTTTGGGGAGGAAGGATTTGTGGGGGGGGGAGGGATGGAAGGGGAAAATCAAAGGAGGGGGTAACAATGTTCGATAGGAAATGTACTCATTACCTTACTCATGTAACTGTAACCTCTCTGTACAGTAATTTTACAATAAAAAATATATCAAAAAAAGTAACAAAAGAAAAGAACTAAGCACCATTGAGCAGGGAGAGACTCCAGTCAGCCATATAAATCTGAAAAAGTACAACCAAGCCATATTTGCATTGAACCCTGGCAGTCAGCAATGGAGATAAAATCTGGATGGAATTAAATGGAGAAAGAAGTCTAAAAGTAAATAATAAAACCATGTTATATACATCTAAAAGAAACTTTTGGAATGCAATTTCTATAGGAATCGACATGTACAAAATGACAAGGAGGGAAAGCTTAAGGCAGAACTAACTGCAGGAAAATATAAATAAGGGAAAGGAAAATTTGTAATTTAGTGAAAGATCGCCCAGCAGAGAACATTGACCTTCAAAAGAGAACATTGCAGCCGATAAGAGAACAATTATGCAGTCATCCTTTTAGACACTGTATCTCTTTTCTCTATCTCTACATTAATATTTCTATTAAGTGAGCTCAGAGGAACAGAGTACTTATAAAAGCAGCCTAGAAAATGAAGAAGGGATTGATTATATGTTGGTTTATTTATTGGTAATCATACCTACAAACCTGACTGAAATTATGAATTATCTCGTCGTTACATTTTCCAAATTCATTTTAAGGTTAATTTTGATCGAAAAATAATTACTTTCATTTCCCTATTACCTTGTAGTCTCATATACTCAAACTATTTTCCTTTATTACTGAGGGAAATCTTTTTAAAAAGAAGAGATAAATATAAGCTAGAATCGCATATTATCCCCTAGGGAAGATTTCTATTTGCTTTAAGTAGAGGAGACAGACTTTAGCAATCTTGATCAGTTTAATTGTAACAATAAAGAGCTTTATAATCTTGGTTAAGACCTGTGCAGATACTTCTATCCAAGAACATATGTATTTCGGTACCAAATTGAAAATATGAAGGTTTGACTAGAAAGCCTCATGGCAAATATTTATGATTTATGACACACTGAAAAGACTTATTCCTGGGCTATTTTTTTCAGATACATATTTTTTCATATTGCTATATGTTCCTTGCTACTAGAAATATTTATTTTTAATTGCATCTTGCTAGATATTTTGGTTCTATAGTTTATTCCTAGTTTTAATCTTACAGGGTTAGTTGTTCATTTCATAATTTACTATACGTAGAAGTAAATATTTGAGGTAGAATTTCAACCAAAATTTAAAAAAAATCCTATATCTCATTGTTTTCCCACAGAGTCTCCAAAAATAATGTAAACTCTATTGCCTTAAAAAAAGAGCATTTACAAAACAATAAAAGATAGGCCACAAAACTCGGGAAAACCTTGGCAAAAACACATCTATAAAGTTGATGTCCAAAGGACAAAATTGAAAAGTGGCTCTGTGGCTCAAGTGGTAGAGCACTTGCCTTGAGCTGAAGAGCTCAGGGACAGTGCCCAGGCCCAGAGTTCAAGCCCCACAACTGAAAAAAAATAAAAGAAGATAGCTGTCTCCTGTAAAAATATGCAAATGAGAGGAACAGACATGTCAGCAAACAAGCTATACAGATGTTCAACATCATATGTCATTATTCAGTTGTGTATTAAAACAAGAAGATTTCTACACACTATGAAAATGGCCAAAGTCCTAAACACAGGCAACACGGAATGCTGAGAAGATGAAGATAATATGAGTAAAAATTAATAAAAAGAAAACACAGAGGTAGACATTGGAGTCAAGTAGCCAAAAAGCAAGGAACATGAAATGCTGAGAGAAGCAATGAGGACACTTATCTTCAATCTTGAGGAAAGCATGTTTCTATGATGTCTTGATTTCAAACCATGGCCTCCAGGAATATTTAAAACTTAATATATTTGACTACTTTTCAAAGAAATCTTTAGTTTGTCTTAAAGGTTCAGTAGAGTGAATTTCCATCTGAATTTCATATATAAGCACAAACCCCTCCAATTTGGGGACCTGGCTCTGGAGATATATTTGCTTTAGTTGATGATGAATTGACACTAATACATGCTTACCAAAGCTTATTCAGATTGCATTTTTGAAGTATTTCTAAATCCAGTGGATTTAGATAAAACAGCTACTGACATGTGTCCACCATTATGGTACTTTATGGAATAGTTTCATTACTCTTACTTCCTCTGTGACTTCGGGGCTCCTCCCTCACCTCCAACACCACCCCACGCCCAACAACTAAATGATTTATTACCACAAAACTGTTACCTGCCCATATTGTCAAATGTTAAGAATTACACAGTATCTAAATATTTAATATTTATTCTTTAATATTCATTTTATGGCTTCATAGCTTATTTTAACAGTAAATAATATTCCATAGTCTAGATATATCATCCTACTTTTATATTCACCTACTGCTATGAATGAACCTACTTCCTAAGAATAAAGCTGTTATAACCATACAAATCTGTTTGCGTGTTTTTAGGTGGATATAAATTTTCCTTAGGTCATTATGAAGAAGCTTATCATAATTCTTATAAAATGGCTGTATTATTAGCAGTAGTTAATGAGAGATAATTTTTTGGCTTCATATGTCCATTTATTTGGACAGTTGATTCTTCCAGAGTTAACTTTTTAAGCTCTCTGTATATTTTGTATATTAGATCATTGTCTGAAACATAAATGTTGAAAATCTACTCCAAGTTTGTGAACTTTCTTTTCATCTTGTTGACCATGTCCTTTGACATGCAGAAACCTTTTAGTTTGATGCAATCCCTTGTATTAATTCTTTCATATGTTTATTGTGCTTCTGGATCTATACTCAGAAAGTCCCTGACTGTCAAGAAGACTTATTGTTGTTCCTACTCATATTCGGCTCAAAGCAAGAGCTCTTCTGCTTGAGCCACAGTACCACTTCCAGTTTTTTAGTGGTTTATTGGAGATAAGAGTCTCAAAGACTTTCCTGCCTAGTCTGGCTTTGACCCACAATCCTCATCTCAGTATCTAGGATTACAGGCATGAGCCACCAATGCTTATAAGAATTTCATGGCTTCATGTTTTACATTGAAATCTTTGATCCATTTTGAATTGATATTGGCACAGGTGATAGATGAGGATTCACTTTCAGTTTTCTGCATATGAATAATCACTTTCCTGAGCACCATCTGTTTAAGAGGATTTCTTCCCTCCAGACTATATTTTTGGCTTCTTTATAGAATATTAGATGACTTTAGTCTGTGGTTGAATTTATGAGTTCTCTATTCTGTTTCATTGGTAATTAGCCCTGCTTTTCTGCAAGTATCATGTTATTTTCATGAATATAGCTCTGTAGAAAAGTTTACAGTTTGATATGGTTATACTTCTGGTATGACTCAGAATGATTTTGTGATGAGGCCTTTTGTGATTCCATATGTGTTTTTTGATTATTTTCTCTATTTCAGTGAGGAATGATGTTGGCATTTTGGTGGGGTTTTCATGGAATTTGTACATTTCTTTGAGCAATATTGCATTTTCATATTAATTCTGACATTCCAAGTGCATGACACATGTTGTTTAACCAGAAGCAATGTTTTATGGATTATATTATAACAATGTATGTGATTCTTTATTTCCCTACATGTTAATTTGAGCAGAATTAGTTGGTTCAGTGCAGAAAAATCTGTCCTTACAATAAGTGTCCTTTCCAGTGAGAATAAGATGTCACCTCTTTCAGAAAAGCAATATTTCCATGAAAATATTCACTCCAGGGAGTGACAGTATTGAAGAATCAGTCTTTGGTTTCTCCATTCAGCAGTGGACACAATATAGATAGTTTTAGAAAAGAATTCCATGTTGCTGAAATTCAGATCCCACAGTGGATGTATTCATGAGAACCTTGGGGGTTGCTAGCATGGACCAAGAAAGAGCATGACTAGAATTCATAGACTGGTGAGACCTTCCACATGGCTACTAATATACATCTCTGGTGGGAATGTGTTTTGTGTGTGATCATCTACATGATACAAAATATCTTCACTTATCTCATTCAGAGAAATATAATCACCTATTTTATTTCTTCCCAAAGGTAGAGGAGCAGGAGTGGGGATGAAGGACATTCGTGCACTTCTTCATAAACATGTACATGTATATTCAGAGACAGATCTGTGCCAAACACAGATGCTACCTTTGTTGACACAGTGCTGTTGTCAATGTTCAACTTTAAGACTTGGTAGGTAGGAAAATAATGAATTTGTGGAATATTTATCAAGCGTATTGAAAACTTGGTGGGCCACATTTACATCTTTATTCTCCACTAAGGAATGTATACAAGATTATTGTTTTATGGTTGTTTTATTGTTTTCATTTTTGTTTTTTTATACTTGTCAAAGGACTAGCAGTTATCTATGAAAGTTAGCAGGGGTAGCTGGGCACCAGTGGCTCAAGCCTGTAATCCTAGCTACTCAAGAGGCTGACATCTGAGGATCATGGTTCAAAGCCAGCCCAAGCAGGAAAGTCCATGATACTCTTATCTCCAATAAACCACTAGAAAACCGGAAGTAGCACTGTGGTTGAAGCGGTAGAGTACTCACTTTGAGCTGAAGAGCACAAGGACAGAGCCCAAGCCCAGAGTTCAAGCCCCACGGCTGACATAAAAAAAAAGTTAGCAGGTGTCACTCTCAAATCCTAAGTGGTAGAACTGCCAAACACCTACCTAATGACTACCAAATTCTCCAAACCGCATCCATTTATCACTGCTAGTGTAAGCCTTGCTGAGTCTGTTGGATCACATGGGTAAAAAGGGAGAAGAAGTTTGAACAGCTGTCAGCCTAGATTGGATTCAGAGCCTTCTATCTGTGCTACTCTAAATACTAGCATATTTCATTCCATCAGAGTGCCAGAATAACACACCAAATAAGAGTGCATTGTTTTCCAAATACAGGAAGGCCATGGAACATCGGAACATCTATATGGCCCTTCAACATTTGGTTGAAGGGCCATATAGAACAACATGTGCTTAACTTCCAGAGAAATATTCAAATATGGCTAATTCCATCAGGGTCACTGGAATCAGAGCCTTAGTAGAGCTCTGAGTATTCACTAGGTTTGTAGATCTTTTGGATTTTAAGTGTCCTAACATTAAATAATGCAAAGGCTCCTTGCTTACTATTTTCCAATAAATAAAAATGTCATAACTGAAATGTAAACTTGGAATATCACATAGAACTGCAACTGACTAAGATTCCTACAAACCAAATTGTATCATAGCTTGAGTTCATTGAATGACCCCACGGTAAGGCAGAAAAGGCACATATTTGACCATTGAAAGTGAAAACAAGCTATTTCTGGAGGCAGCTATTCACAAGACTAGGGTAAAAGGCACATTTCAAACCATTGTTGTATCAAGTACAAAGGGGTATGTTAATACACTCAAGCAACACAATCATTTACAAATAATTCTACAATAGTCTGCTGTTGCTCGGGTAGGCTAAACCGGGAAATGTAAGGACAAGCTTATTTTTGCCCTCGTCTTTCAAGCCTTTGATGATGACATGAAAATCAGCAATTCCTTTAAGAATTACCCATTCCATTCAGTTTACTAATTTTATAGCTACAGGAAGTTCTAGATGCTGGAATTTTGCTTTCCCCCAGTAAGAACCCTTAGTCTATAGAAGAGAAAACCATGTGTAGATTCTGCCAGTTTTAGTTGTTTTTATGCCAAGTATATAACCTAAACTAGAAAAATAGCCACAGAAAAGTAGAAGACCCCTCCCCTTACAGGTCCACAGTGATATGGACCTAAGCTACAACTCCATTGATTACCTAAAGCCATAAATTCCCACTTGGAGTGGAGATTGACAGTACCATTTTGGGATCAATGGTAGTTGAAATTATTGTCAGTTCACAACCACTTTCCAGTTCTCACGGAAACCTGTGAATATTTCCTTTCCTCAAATTCTAGTTGCCCTGATGAAAAATAATTAGGTTCCTTTTGGGAAAAAAATACAGGACACTTTAATGAATATATTTTTGTCAACACACTAAGGTATATTCTTTTTTTAAAATTGTTTATCTTTTTACACATTTTTATTGTAAAAATGCTGTACAGAGGGGTTAAAGTTATATGAGCATGGTAATGAGTACATTTCCTATTGAGCATTTTTGCCTCCTCCTTTGTTTCCCCCCTATCATCCCTTCCCTCCACCTCCACAACTACTCTCCCCACCCCAAGTTGTAAAGTTCACTTTCAATATAGTGTTTTGTACATCTCATTGTTACAATGGGTCAGCCTGTAACCTTATTTAAGCATTTTGGTTTTTTTTCCTTCCTAACCCAAATTACAGAAGTGTATATACAAGATGCAGGGCACTGACATCAAAGAAAAGAGGGATTATACTGTGGGGAAGGAACATACAAAGAAACAAAAAATATCACATGGTACATTATAAATACATTAGAAACAATAGCAAGAAAGAAAAAAGTTATTTGTGATTCTATTTGTGGGTTCATTTTGCTTTACATCATCTTATATGGTCGTCTGTACATAGCTTTTGGCCTTTTCTGCTTGTCCTACACATGTACTAGTTATTGCAAATAAGGGAAACCCTAGGACCTATGTTTCTTTGGGCCTGGCTTACTTCACTTAATATAATTTTTCCAAGTCTTTCCATTTCCTAACAAATGGGACAATGTCATTCTTTCTGATGGAGGCATAGAATTTCATTGTGTGTGTGTGTGTGTGTGGTGTGTGTGTGTGTGTATACCACATTTTCTTAGCCTCTAAGGTACATCATTTAGTATATATGTATATACATAGTATCTCCACTGAAGCAGTATCTCTGACCATATATCAACAGTGGTTCTACTCATCTTCATGGTTCTTATCCCCACAATTTCACACTCTTAGTTTTCCTTCCCACACAAGTTCTTCATATTTGTATGCAGAAATTGTAAATTGAAGGTGGCACTTTGGGGAATACAATATATGTGTTCATTAGTTCTAAATAGAACTCATATATTCCTCACTTCTAAGGATCTAGTGCAGTTTCGATGATAAAATCTAGAAGCTAAGAACTTCAAGACTCAGGTGTGAGTCGAGTGGAATCATGACTGTCTTGCTAGAAATTTCTTATACAGAGATCACAATTTCCTTAGATGATACAAAGCAAATTAACTCATGGATATTTTTAATACTGCTAATAAAAACGAGCTGGATTAGATGTTATTTCTTAATATTTCTTATTTCTGGGTGTGACAACGTGATGTCTCTTAATCATGATTGTAAATTCTTGTCATCCATTTACTTTCTCTTTTCTTCTTCATACTAATTGAGAAATAGAGGAAATGAACCAATTCCTTGAATTTCCAATAGACATTTTATGTGGGAAAATATAGCATCTACAAACTTACTTGTTAGATGAGTTGAACCCACCTTTTTAAGAGCTTTGCCATTTTTCATTTCTTTTATTCAACATTTTCTAGTAAACATTAACATATAAAAATAATGGAGATAATAGTGACCTGTTTTTGAAATACCACACAAAGTACCAGTATGTGCGGGAGAAAATGTAACAGCAATAATAAAATATTTTAACAATAATAACATCAACAATAGTATTTTATTAATAATAATAAATACCTTAACTGTCTTTGAATAATTCTACTTTTAGGAACAAAAAATGAACAACAACAACAAAATGAACAAAAAGTCCATCACATATGACCAAAGATAGGAGAGATGAAAAATTAGTATTTCTTTATCATAGGGTCCATAGAACATATTTTACATTTGTCAAAGGGTTCTAGACAGCTGTTGCTACTACTTAAGTAGCTCCTTTCCCTTGTTTGGTTAAAAATAAAATTGTCTTTTGGGATCCATTCTTCCCTGTGCACTCTAAATATTTTAGGGTTGTAAACACCTTCATATTTTCCAGCAGCAAAATTAGAGAACTACTACTTAGTTAGAATGAAGAGCATCCATTCTCCATTTTAAATTTTTAGATGCATCTACTTATTCCTATGCATTTTAAACACTTTAATTTTAGTAATTAAGTAACTCAGTGTAAACTAGCAACTTCTGTTGCTTGATCAACAATTTGCATGTTATCTAAATTACCAAATGAAACATTTTTGTCTTATTCTACAGGCATTTTAAAGTTTTCTTTTCAAGATGATATACTGACAAAACATAGCAAGAATGGGCCAAATAAATGCATAATTTCTTTTAGCATTACTTTTCCATCAACAAAAACAATAATAGCCTCATATCAGCTTGTCATGGACTTAGAAGAATATTTTTTCATCCTTAAAAAATACACTCTGGATTATTTTGGGGAAAATTTGTTCTCACAGGACCTCCTATAATATATGGACTTCAGTAACATAGATAATGAAGAGGAATTAAGTTATAGGACTAGACTGGACTCTTGTATTAAAGTCATTGGAAGGTGACTTTAAAGATGAACATCTAGATAACTTTAACAAAACTCTTCTTTTAATGATTGTAGATTTATCAATGTATCACTTTAAATAAGCATTATGTAATTATTTTGCCAGTTAAACAGCTCTAAAATGGAGGTGCACATCAGAATTTATTTCATCTCATGGTGGCAGATATGAAGCATTCATGATACATGCCAGGGACCGCAAAATGTCTAAATGTTTTCTATTACAGTAATAGGATGTCTACTATTGAATAGTTATACTGTAGCCATCGAAGTTATTCTTTACAGTGTTACTTTTTGACATATGAACAAAGTACATTCCATTTTATTTCCCCACATAACTATTTGCTTGGTTATTGTTTTGCTTCTATATAATGAAATTTTTTTAGTACAAGTGAAAAACCACAGCCATATTTCAAAAACTGAAGATTATGTTAAACTGAATTTAGGTCAGCTTGAATTGCCATTCATTGCATAGTAAATAGTAGTTTTTCATTTTCTCACTTAAATGATGATACATTAATGAAGCTGAATATTTTACTGAGCTCCTTCGGAAAGAAGAATGCTTATAAATTATTTCCTCAGCAGATCTCACGTTTTGTGACACAAGGTGAACCTGAGCGCTCCTGAGTGGAATGGGGACTCCATTGAATATTCTCAACCTATCAGAAGTGATAGTTCTTTGGCACAGCTGGTGATTTTATGAGTGACGAATATTATGCTGCTGTGCAAAGACAGAGCTCAGCACTGACGCTCTCTCAAGAACATGTGTGCCTTTAAAAAATTAATATTTCATGTCAATTCTCTACTTATCTAATATTTCCTAGGATTTAAATATTAAACTTACTTTCTTGTCTTAATCTAACATTGTCAAAATCTCTGAAGAAATTGTTTTAATAACACCTACAGGTTCGCCTGCCTTTAGTTTTTGAACAGTCTATTTTAAAACGATTTTACTTAATGGACTTTTTTATGTGTACATCCTTAAAAAGAGAAATGAATCAAATCCAGTGCTCTGGACTTAGTTTTTCTGAAATCTTGAAAATGTGCTGACAGGATCATTCAGCATTTTCCCTTGGTAATGTTCTCTCAGAAACATCACTATCTATTTGTACCCTACAACTCTCTTGGGTACCTGTGAATAGAACACAAATTTATCCATGCAAGCACTTGGATGAAACACAGGCACTTAGATGAGAAAAAAAAGGCATTTCCCTGCCTTTATTGACAGTTTATTGAAAAGGAGCATGTCCTACAGAAAAGATAGTCCAAATTCTCAATTGCATTAACATTTCTGTAGAAATAACATTTACTTCACTCATAATAATGTATGGATAACACTATGTGTACAATATATATTAGCTATTAAATCATTCATTAAATATTATTATTCAATATTAATAAACCTTGAATGAGCTGGGCAATGATGGCTAACAAACTAAGATTAACTACTTAGGGTGCTGATCTGAGGATCCCAAGCTGAAGCCAGCCCAGGCTAGACAGTCCCTGAGACTTATACCTACAATGAAGTACCCAAGAGCCAGAAGTGGACTGGTGACACAAATGGTAGAGTGCTATCCTTGGGCACAAAATCTTAGGGACAGCATCAATCCCCGAGTTCAAGCCCCAGGACAGGCACAAAAAAATGAATGAATGTAACACCATACTAACCTTTTAATAACTATATCAGAATTATTGGTTTGATTTTACTCTTTTGGTTTACTCATTATAAAATATTATTTTGGTATATATAAACTTTAACAGGGTGACATTTAATTGTGTGTGTGTGTGTGTGTGTGTGTTGATGGAAGAGGGCATGTTTGTGTGGAGAGATGAGTGTGAGGATAGCATAAGAATATAAAAGAAGAAATAGTTCATATAGTGACTAGATTTTTTGCAGCATTGCTTATTGTTAATAATCATCTGATCTCAGTGACCTGTAAAGAGTTACTTTTCCAATGTAACATTTTCATCTTAAGTTTTCCTTTCTTGTTTTTCATTTTCAAATTGGTGAAACATCTAGTATAGAGACAAAATAGAACATCGCATGCAAACATAGCTTTAGGACCATAAGAATCACAACCCTTTTAGTCAAATTCAGTACAAAGTTGCATCAGCAAGTTACCTTCTCCATTTAGGGTTGACAAGCATTTATGAACTCTCATATAAAGTACAGCTTTGAAACAGAAAGTGAGCAAGAAGCTATAAAATTGTAGGCCAGTGTTAGATCCTAGTTTATCATGCTTGAGGCCTTGAGTATAATACCCCAAAATAAAAGCCTACCTGAAATATGGTAGCTTCAGTATAAATTTATTCATTTATTCATTTATATGATTACTATATTAAATAGTATATATAATTCTACAATTTATGTATTATATCTTGATATATAATTATATGCTGTTATAACAATTATATTTATTTTATGTTATATAAATTGATATATGATAAATATATCATATATATACACAAATACAAAAACAAACTTATTTTATATGTCTATATACATATAATAAATAATAGAGGATTAAAATTTTCTCTAATTTTACTATTTTTATTATGGTTTGTTCAAAATTCCATGTATTTGTGTTTTTTAACCTAATGGTTTATGTGCTTAATGGTTATTGTGATGACAATTCTCACATCACTACTGAGTGTAAAGTACCTTCATTCTAGAGGAAGGTGCTTTTGTTAACTAATGATGGTTATATCTACATATTTGACATGAACTATAAATCCATTTTCAGAGGATACAGTGACAAACACACTTGTCTGTATTGTCAATAAATTGGACTAAATATTCTTTCTTAGGTGAGATATATTGTTCTATATTATAAAATTCCAACATAGGAGCTGCAGCTTCTGATATGAGTAAGGTCAATTCGTCTCAAGAAAATCAATCATTTTATCTCTGTACCCTTCATTTCCTTACCTATGAAATAACTAGGCATTCAAAAATAGATGTAAACAATCTTATAAAAATTTTGTAATAGTTGTAAACAATTTTAGTCTCTGTGTTTATATTCATTCTTGAATATGTTAGGAACTTGCATTTACACACTGTGATCAAGGTTGGTGTGAAATCCATTAGGAAATAGAATATTCATGCTGTGTGTAACAGGGCAAGAGAAGGAAACTGAGTAATGGACTCACAAATGTTTTCTAATAAAATGTTCATGAGGAAAAGCTATGCAGTCATTTTAAAATACAATGTATAGTGTCCTAAGAATGTGAAATCGCCCCATGAGCTAATGCAAAATGCATAACTAACTCTTCTCACGTATGCAAGTGCATACTTACAAGGTTAGAGAAACTTAGCCTCACTTAGCTAATGATGGTGATATCTACATATTTGACATGAACTATAAATGCACATTCAAAGGTTAAAAGGTGCATGCACAAAATTTACATCATAACACAAATTTCCTTTAGGAACAAAATTATTTAACTAGCATACCTGATATAATTATTTTAAGATTAATTTTTAAATACTCATTTATTTGATGTAACAAGCTTTTTCACTGAAAAATAAACACTCATTTTCAATCTTTTAAAAAATGTGTTTTATGTGGAAAATGCTTTGCATTTTCTGGTTCTAGTTTTTAATTCGTAGTGTGCTTTATAGTTAACGAATAATTAACATGTAAGATTAATTATTTTCATATACAATCACCTCAATTAACCAATTAAAACTGTTCTGTAAATTAGGCAGATATATAATACTGTATGTTTTTATATACTATTGTTTAATAAGATAGATGAGCAGAATAGCTCAATAACTATGGGCATATGACGATATAAGATGATGCTGAGCGAAATGAACTCCGAGACATGGACACAAGAAGTTTTTCTTTGTTGTTATTGTTGTTTTGGTGTACTTTTTTGTTTCTTTTGTATGTTCTTTCCCCTATGGTACATCCCCTGTTGTCAGTGTATTTGATTTCAGTGCCCTGGTATTGTATATATGTTTATATGAATTCGGGAGGGTAAGGGGAACAACAGAATGGTGAGACAATGGACAAGGGGGAATAAATGGAACAGGGATACTCACAAGACAATGTTAGAAATGATCTGTACAACTTGGGGATGGAGGGGTGAGAGAAGTGAAAATAGGAGAAAAATGAGGGAAGGGAGTGCTTATTACCTTACTTATGCAACTGTAACCCCTCTGTACATCATCTTTATGATAAAATTTTAAAAAATTAAAATATGATAGATAAATCCAAACAACAAACAATTATTTAAAATGTTCATTCTTTCAGTTTTTTTTTATCTTCTGACATAGTTCTAATCCTCAGTAAGTCAACTGCACAGTATTAGAAGTAACTGATAGGACATGGCACTATTAGATAGTAGATGACCAAAGGAGGTTTCAGAAGGATTCTGGTTTTACATGACATGTAAAAGACTAGGCAGCCAGGCACCCATGGTTCACACCTGTAATCCTCGCTACTTAAGAGGCTGAGATCTGAGGGTCACGGTTCAAAGCCAGACCGGGCAGCCAGACCGTGAGACTCTTACTTCCAATAAACCACCATAAAACCGGAAGCACGCCATGGCTCAAGCAGTAGAGCGTTCACCTTGAGCTGAAGAGCGCAGGGACAGCGCCCAGGCCCAGAGTTCAAGCCCCAAGACCGACAAAAAAAAAAAAAAAAGATTAGGCTGTCTCTGAAAATTTGGCAAAACTACTTATTATTTTGTAACTCATTAATGCAAAATGTCGGTCGTCCTGAGAGATTCACAATCTTATTCTTGCCCTTTGTGATTTTATTTTCATTTTAGGGCTATGTGAATTAAAAGCCACAGCACTGAATAATGATAATTAATATTAGCCTATACTTCACTGGCGGTTCAAAACAAAGTACAGTTTGAATTGAGAAATAGTCTAATAAGCTCAGAGTAAGTAAAGGTTTCATTTTCTAACTTTTTCTGTAATTGTAATTTCTTAGATCATAACTTTCCTATACTAGAAGGGAGTGCATTGTTTAATAACTAAATGCAGAAAGAAATCGATTTAAATAACAGAGAAAATTGTTTTTAAGCAAACTATTTCACTTCAACAAATATTTGTTTTTTTATTTTAATAAACTATGGATGGTATAAAGCATCCAATTTGTTGAAACTATTGTGTTTTGAAAGAATTTGCTTGTTTTCAAAATGTAAGTGTAATTTATTTTGAGTAATCTTTAAACATTTCAAAACCCCACTTCTGTTATTTTCAGATGAATTGTTGTTACTGTTCTTAAATTTCTATACGACATGGTGGAAACTAATATTTTTTAAAAAATTAACAAGAATTCGGATTTACATTCTCCTCTACTAAGCAAGAACAAACTTAGAACTGCCTACATAATGATTATTTCAGTGATGAAATAATCATCACAGTGTAGATTTAATCACTTTGTAAAATAACTACCTGGATAAATTAACATGGGATATTTTCTGTGATACATGTTAGGAATCAATAAGCGGAAGGGACAGAAAATAGCACATGCTATTTCGTTTGCTCTTGGGGTATATTACAGTCTAAGACACTTCCAGAGACCTCATAGGTCCTCAGCCTAGAACCTACTTTGGAGATTGGCCTGGAGCCCTGTTCTCACGAAGTCAATGGTCCCCTGGTACACTGTGCACCCTTCCAGGCCTCTTTATTTTTCCTTGCTGTCATCTTTCCCACCAGACTCACTTGAGGGCTATTCCCAGAGTACGTCTCATCCGAGAGGCTCCTCCATCATTTCTCCAAGCTCACACCACGTGCAGCTGCGGAACCTTTCACCAACTCATACAACGTGCCCAGCACGAAGGCTGCTAGCATAAATGCCAAAACTCAGTAAACATGCAAACGTTAACTAAAGAGAAGCCAATATCCATCCGATGGTCCAATATCTAGCCAGGGAAAGAATCCATTACTGTACTGTTCATCACAGAACCAGCTGTCAATCACAGACCCAAACCTGCCCCCTCCAATCCCCGCCTTGAATTCCCTCTTCCTCCATCAGCCTACTGCAAAGCAGAAATGCTTGCACCTCATCCTCGTGCCCGTGACTAGCCCGATGAAGGAAAAAGATTGGTAACTATTACAGAGATGCATCTGGAGAGTTAGGATAACCTTATAATATCCTACAGCAAATTATAGTAACCATAGTTGGTTACAATTAACCCAATATTACAGCGCAGCTTATAACACAGACTATGAATGTTCACAATACAAATAAGTACCATATGTTTAGGATGATAAAAACACCATTTATGCTCACATGATCTTCACACCTTGTCTATGTGCAGGGGACAATTTTACTGTAGAACGTAAATATATACAATACTGTCAGCAGAAAAATGGAGCTGTTTCTAGTTCCCATGGTTGTTTGACAGACGCTGTATTACTCCATATTTTGCTATTATAAAACTAAGTACTCAGAATGTTACTTTGTTCTACAAGTCTATCAAAGGAGGAAAGACTACATGTCTTCTTTCTATCAGAATCCCAAATTGGAGCAGGTTATTACATTAAAATGACCAGCAGGGCTTGTGTGCACGCCTCCTGGTTTTCTTCTGGTTGTGAAGTTACCGGACTTGATAGCAGAGGCTCAAACTCATGACTTAGCTTCACCCTCCTGATGCTTTCAAACAACAGGAAACATCAGAATTTGATCATGTATCCATGTTTACCTACTCATAATGGTGACTTAGCTGTTACATAAAGATGCTTAGGTTCATAATGAAACAAAGTTAAACTCTACCAGTGTTTGTATGTCCAAATTTTTATCATAATAATCTCAATAGTTTACTTTCTAAACTGGTTTTAATCCCAACCTGTCACCTTTACATTTTTCTCAACATTATTTGATACCAGAATTATACCAAAGATATAGTATCTTTTTATTCACATTCTTCACACTCTAGATGATTGCATTTTCAAACATGTTGCTACCCAGAACTAAAGTATTAAGTGTAGCCAAAAGCAAATGATATTTTATATTTATAATTGGGATATTTCAGTTTAAGTTCCCTAGAAACCTATGGACTTAATGCTTGGCTGATTTATATAATTTCTTTATTTTTAATAGATTTAATAATTGCACATATTTATGGTTTAATCATATTTCCATACATGTATAGGATGCATATTAAAATGAGAGCAGTTAGTACATCCATCATCTTAGAGACTGGTCATATATCTGCTGTAACAAATAATTATACCTGGACATTCACACAACAAGAACAAACGAGGATATTCTTAGGAGAAGATCACAAGTAATAAATAGCAATGTGTGGGGCTGGGAAGGTGGCTCAGTGTTAGAGCGCTTGCCTTGTATACATGAGGCCCTGGGTTCGATTCCTCAGCACCACATAAGCAAAAAGAAAAAAGCCGGAGGTGGCACTTTGGCTCAAGTGGTAGAGTGCTAGCCTTGAGCTGAAGAGCTGAGGGACAGCTCCCAGGCCCAGAATTCAGGCTCCACAACCGGACCCAAAAAATAAAAATAAAAAAATAAATAAATAGCAATGTGCACAAGATCATATAAAATGCTGCTTATCAAAATGAACGCCAAACAATGGAAGAGGTTTTGTATGATACTGTATGGGGTTCTTTTTTTCTTTCCTTTTTTTGTTTTCCCTTTTTATTTGGTTTATTCATTTCTGTCCCTGTTTTTGATTTCTGAACCCTTTGTTTTGTATGTAAGTTGATCTGATTTGCAGAGAAGAAGGGGAAGAACAGAAACAGTGAAACAAATGGTGAGTTAATTCTGCAGTAAAACCCACTAGACAGTATGTTAGAAATGAACTATAAAACTTGGTATGAAGGGAAGAAATCAAGTGGAAAACTGAGAGAGAATGAGGGAAGGAGCAACATTGTTCAAAAGGAAATATTCTCCTTACCTGAAACATGTCACTGTAACCATTCTGTACAACATCTTTACAATATTTTTAGAGAACTGTTCTTCTAAAAGCAAAACAAGTGAGAAAGGAAATATTCCAACTGCTCTTTTCAAGCTATTTTGAAGGATCTTTTTATTGTAAAGTACAACCATGTTTTTAAAAAAATTGTATTTATTGATAGAAATTTAAGGTAGGAAGAACTAGAGAGTTATGTCTCATTTTGAATATCCTTAAGGGAAAAGTAATTTCTAGGGATGTATGTGCTTTTGTTTAGAGGATGAATTTGAAATAAGAAGGTACCTGGGGAATATGAGTCCATTATTTGGTAAATGTCAGTTTCTTTTCTCATAATGTGCCTTAAAATACATTGGGGGTTCTATAAGATGTTTTACATTTGTTACACTTGGGAGTGGATGACCCTAAAATGTAAGTGTTTATCTTGTATTCCAAAGTAACTATTTATATGAAGACTTACCTTTACCAATAGTTATCCCCCAACACTAGGAAACCAAAGGCATCTAATGTTTACTATACTAACACAGCATCTCCTAAGGCATCTAAAAATTCAACTTTACATCCTTATAGATGTTTTAAAATAATTTTTAGGTCACCTTTGGATTTTGCTTTGAATTCACTTGATCCCAGGGGAGCTCAGAGAAGGATGCTGAATGACGGCCAACAGCACTTATTAGTATCCAATATCTGAATAGTTTTAAAGAAATAAAATCATAGAAATTTCAATGTTGTAATCTTTTTTCCTTTGTTTTAATTTAATTCACTTTCTTTTATTACATGGAAGTTTAGTATTCTTTTTACAGGGAGGGTTAGTTTACACAAACCAATTCCTAAATTAACATAAGATTGAATAATTTAGCCATATCTTACATTGATAATCCATCACCAGAGGAAGAAGTGCATGATGTTATCTTGTGTTTTTGCTCCTTCCATCAGTTTTGTCTGTGGTCGGAAATGTCTATGAGGAACAGTTCTGTCTTTCCTGATGATGGTTCACTATTTTTACCTGAGGGGATTTTCCTTGGAGAACATTATATTTCAGAAGTTCTTTACCCTTACTGCATTAACTCATCCCTAATTTGCTTATCTTAGCAAAACATAGAAACCCTTGTATTCTATATAATTGAGCTCTTCTTAAGAGGCTTTATTTGTAAGTTCTATTTTTATCTTTTGAGTTCAACACATGATTCCAGAATGTTAATTTTTGTTTTTTTCCATTACTCCTTGATTCAAAAATTTCATTGTTATGTCCTTGAGCCCCAAGGCTATGTTAATGACACATTTAAAAACTTACATCAGGACTCCTGTGATTTGTTTTTTCATTTCCTTAAATGCTCAAGACTTGAGGCACATATATTTTTTCAAGAAGTAGATTTGGGAAATGGATGTTAACTAAAAATGCAAAAGAATTCCATATAAATGAAAGATACAGAAGAAGAAGCACAAAGACATGTTTACTGAAGGACAATTAGGCCATAAAATATGGCCTTATTATCTCATGGTTTTTAAGCAGATGCCTAATAATTATTTGGCAGAGGTATTACAAAGTCTGACACTGAAAGAAAATATATTCAAATTAATTTTGAGGACATTTTGACTGCAAAATCTTCTAATTATTTTAATCCTCCATTGTAAAAAACTAGACAAGGAAAAATTTGTCCCTGCAAATTTAAAATTCTGTAAAAATTGATCATTGCAGAATAAGTATAAAATGTCAGTATCTATCATTGTGAAACAAATAGGAACAACTACTAGGTACAAAAGTATCTTTAAAAGCCAACAAATTGATAGAAGAGCTTCACTAGCCATACAACAAACAATGGTCTCATATCTAAAAATATACTTAAAACTCAAAAAGTAAATTCCTGATAACAAATTCTCAAAGAAATAACCTCCAAATTAATAAGTGGGCTAAAGACTTAAAGAGAAACTTCTCTGAAGAGGAAATAAGAATGGCCAATAGGTACATGAAGAAATGCTCGACATCTCTAGCCATAAAAGAAATACAAATCAAAACAACATTAAAATTCCCCTTAACACTCAGTCAGAATGGCTATAATCAAGAAATCTAATAATAGCAGATACTGGAGGGGAAATGGCCAAAAGGAACCCTACTGCATTGTTGGTGGAAGGGTAAACTTGTTCAACCACTTTGTAAAGCAGTATGGAGGGTCCTCAAAAGGCTCCACATAGAGCTTCTCTATGACCCAGCAATCCCACTTTGGGAATTTACCCAAACAATCACAAACAAGGCCATACTAAAGCTACCAGCACAGCTATATTTATTGCAGCATTATTTATCATAGCTAAGATATGGAACCAACCCAGATGTCCCTCAGTAGATTAATAGATCAAGAACATGTGATATATACATATGCATATACATACATGCATATATATATATAATGAAATTCTATGCCTCCATCAGAAAGAATGACATTGCCCAATTTGTTAGGAAATGGAAAAACTTGGAAAATATTATATTAAGTAAAGTAAGCCAGGCCCAAAGAAACATCGGTATCATGGTTTCCCTTATTTGCAATAACTAGTATATGTCTTGGATAATCTTACCAGAGAAGCAGAAAAGATCAAAAGCTATGTACATAGGACCATATAAGATGATACTAAACAAAATGAATCCCAAGATAGGGACATAAGAGGTTTTTTCTTTGTTGCTGTTGTTTTTAATATACTATTTGATTTTTTTTATTTATTTTGTATCTTTTTCCCCCATGGTATAACCCCTTTTGTCACTGTATTTGATTTTGGTGCCCTTCAACTTGTGTATGTAGTTTTCTAATTTGGGGAGGGGAGGGAAATAACAAAATGCTGAAACAAGAATACAGTTTGACTTGGAAAAAATTATACTAAGTGAAGTAAGCCAAGCCCAAAGAAACATAGGTCCCATGGTTTCCCCTATTTGCAATATCTAGTATATGTATGAGTCAAGCAGAAAAGGTCAGCTAAGGTGATGTTAGGAAAATGAACCCTAAGATATGTATTCAATTTTGTTTTCTTTCATGCATTTGTTTCTAACACATTTATAAGATTATTTCTTTGTTGCTTTGTATGTCCCTCCCCCACAATATAACCCCTGGTTTCACTGTATTTGATGTAGGTATAATTTGTGGAGGGGAAGGGGAAAAACAAGTCGTTTAAATAAGGATACAGGTGGACCCGTTGCAACAATAAGTACAAGTCCTTATGTCGAAAATGAACTTTACAACTTTGGGGAGGGGGGAGGATTGGGTGGAGGGGTGGGAGGAGGCTGGGAAGGGATGGAAAGGGGAAACAAAGGAGGAGGCTACAATGCTTGATAAGAAATGTACTCATTATCTTGCCCATGTAATTGTAACTCCTCTGTACAGTATTTTCACAATAAAAAATAAATAAAATTTAAAAAAGAATACAGTTTGATCCATTGTAACAATGAGATGTACAAGGCACTAGTTGAAAACTAACTTTACAACTTTATAGTGGGGGAGGGAGGAGTTGGGGAGGTGGTGAGGAAAGGGATTGTAGGGGAAAAACACAGGAGGGGAGGTAACAATGCTTGATAGGAAATGTATTCATTACCTTACTCACATAACTGTAACCCCTCTGTACAGTATCTTTACAATAAAAATATATTTTAAAAAAGAATGAAGTCTTTGAATTGAATCCTAATCCAGTCTGAGGGTGTCCATATAGGAAGAAGGGATGAAAATATGGAGAGACCATGTGATGATGCAGGAAATGGTCACTTCTTAGTAGCAGAGATTTGGGTGAACAGACTTGGACCCCCACCCCCAGAGCTGAGAGAAAAAAATGTCTTTAAACAGGTTGGAAACTGGACTTTCAAGTTGAGGGTAGCAGTTTTAAAAGCTGTTCAAAAAGAAGACCATAAAGAAGTTAGTATTTTGTAAGGAAAACACCACCAATCGCATACATGGAGCCACCAAGAAAAATTCTATTAAGAATAAGTTACAAGGAAAAAATCAAGGGGTGGGGTGACATAAGGAAACAGACTTGTGTACTTGAGACTTGCAAGACAAAAAGTACCATGGGAAATGCTGGTCACAGGCTACACTTTAACATATTAACTCTAAATTTTCAATGCATGCTATCCCTAAACTTAGAAAAATATACATTTGAAATTAGTTGTTTCTGCAGAAACCTTGAAATTTATAATGAAAAAAGAGTAATACTCTCTGAAGAAGAAGCAATCAACTAAATCTTCATAGGTTCTTTTTTTAAGCAAAACTTTGAAGGATACTAAAATATAAATTTAATTAATGTAGTATTTTGGAAAAATAGTGATTTTAAGAAGTTGATTTACTTAAATACAAGTACATTGGTCATGGATTTAGGAAAATACAGTTTATTTCTAATTATATTATTTATTGTCTATGTTAATGTTAATTTGATATATAGAGAGTAATAATTATTACCATTGTTATTGTTATATATAGGCCTAACCTTTATTAAAGACCAACTCCATGGCATTTACTAAGTACTGAATTCACAGTAGTTAGTAGAAAGGTCATGTTAAAATTTGGAGGATAATATAACTCTCTCATAAAAACCACATGTGAATGCAAAACTATTGCTACAAATACATGTGATGAAATACCTTAGAAATTTTCAGTGTTCCAGATAACCAAGCAGAGCTAGACTGATAAAAATAACTCTTTGTTTAAAGTCTTCCTGAGAAAGTTACCTTGAATTATAAATCTGAAAAAAGGCAATTAAGCTGCTTTTGGAACATTTATGAGATGGTACTGAGAAGAACTTATTGGACAGATGAAGCAGAGCAGTCACAGAGACAGACATGATTTAGAGTTTGAATCTACTTTTAGGTTTCTGAATAGCTTCCAGACAGATTCCTACAGAATCTGCATCGTTATACATTCCCATTTTTAGGGAGGATGTATTTCAGTTTAGATAAAACTATGGCTCACAGAGTAAAATATTATTTCGATTTAAATGAAAAGAAATCCTGACATTTGTGATCACATGAATGAATCTAGAAACATTATGGAAAGTCAAACAAACTTACACAGAAAGGAAAATGCTTATTCCATTTATATGGTATAAAAATGATCCAACTCAATCAAAATACATTATTTCTATATATGAAGATGGCATAAAGATACTTCAATGAAAGTTGTTGAACAACAAAGGTTTTAGTGGAGAGGAAAGAGGGAAAAGCAGAATTACTTATTCTGATTGAAAAATGATAAATTACATGAGTGAAATACAATAGAAAATCCTTTGGTGTAGGTCAAATATACTAAAAGACGAATAAAAATAAATTAAACCAAGCTCTGTTTGGGGCTGGTACCAGTGGGAAAGAAGACTGAATTGAGAAGGTAAGTAAGTCAATATAGTCCATGTGTTTATATGCAAATATGAAAATAGACCATTGAAACCTGTTAAAACTATTCTAAAGGGATACAGAGTGTAAAGAAGAAATCGGGTGAGTTTGGTCCGAATTTGCTGCATGCATGTGTAAAAATGCAACAATGAAATACCCTAATACTACTAATGTATTCAAACTTAAACATCATAATAAAAATGGTCATCTCACAGAAATATCATGGTTTCTAGGAAATGAGAATATTCATTTTAGTTTTTCAATAGTTGTAAGTTTTCTGTGGCACAAAATCAGTGTGTTTAACAAATGTGGTTTACTTTTTACCTGTCATTAACAATGTACTGTGGGCTTTATTTTAAAAGAATAAGATCTCCTGTTACATATCTTTACCAATTAATAAGGCCACCAAGAACTTGTGATGGATATACTAAAGGTCTACAACACTCATATTTTGGAATGATTATGTTATGGCAATTTGCAACAACTCATTGAAATGGCCACATCAGATGAGTACAATTTTTCTCACTTGAGCTAATATTTAATACAGCTGGAAAGAAATGTATGCCATTCATGAATTGGAAGCAGAAAATGGTGAGGAAGGAAGGTGAGAGGTATTAATGCTTTGGAGAAGGGAAGGACATGGACTACCTAAGTTGTGGAGAAGGATGCTGTTCTTTTTTTTTTTTTTTACTGTTTTGGAAAATTCTTTAAACATGAAATATTTTATAATTATAAAATATAACGATTTAAAGTGACAAACTAAAAATTGTTGCAGTTGGTATTGGGCTATGAGAGAGTATTGGGCTCTGGTGTTGGGCTATGAAATTGAAATAGAAATAACAACCTTTGAAATGACTCCTTTCACATGAGGCAGATATGTTTTTCTAGGCAGAATATGAAATTCATTGTAAGTATTCAAATCAGACACTCAACTAGATACTAATTGTGCAAAACAATTACTTTCATTATGTCATTTCAGTCCTTGCTGTGTATCATAGAATAAATGTAAATGATTTGTTCTTTTAACTTTCATACGAAACTTCTTAAACTCAGAGAACTTGTGATTACAAAGCCACACCTAAATAGGAGAGAAACGGATCATCATTTGTAACAAATAATGGCAGATCCTTTAAAAAACAAAAGGTTGAAAATACGGAAGAAGTTCAAAGAAAAGTTAAAGAAAAAAAAGCACATCATTTTCCATGTGCAATACTAATGAAAAAAAACCACAGCTTTTAATTTTCTTTAAAATGGAAGTTTAAATAAACAGGTTTCTATAAGTATCTGGATAATAATAAAAATCCACCCTATGCATTTAAACATAGATAGTACAGAAATAAGACAAGAATATTTAGACTTTTGTTGCTTTTTAAAAATCATAAAACTAAGATTTTAGTTTAAAACTGCATAGTACTTAACTAATAAAAATTTAAAACAAAATTAAACATATTTAAATACCATAATATTTGAGACAAAATATTGTCAGAAGATAAAAATTGCTTTACGTATTCATCCTGTAATAAATACATTCTGAAAAAAAATGATGTCCTAAATTTAAAGTTTTGTATTTAAAATATATTGCCATTCATACTAAGAAATAACAATGAAAGGAAGAGTAATTGCATATATATATAATGGTTGCTATCTTTATATTCCTAAGGAAATATATTATCTTGATTTGTTTTAGAAATACTGGCTCCATGCATTGTGATAAAATTCTGAGTATTTATGGAATAGAGTTTCATAAATCCTTCACTTTGCAGCCTTCAAAGTACTGTGCTGAGTTGTGCTACTTATTAGAGTATCTAGAGATGTCAGTTTTCAGAAGTTGTCATGTAACTGTGTCTTTATTACCACATGAAGTGGAATGACACCACAGATGCGTATATACTTATAGCGATATAAGCTAGATACGAAAAACCACTGCAGGCTACTGTTTAGAAATTCTAGTTTGTGAGTGTTAACAGTTGATTACATTTACAATTGTTTCCATATATAGAGTATGTCAGATTCAGTGTCTGAAAATATAATTATGATTCTTTTAATTTTCATTCTGTCTTCTTAGATCACTAACATACAAGTGACATGTCAAGTTGCTCTTTTCAATTGAAAACAATATAACATCCTTAGACAATGCTTGTTCATTTTTGCCTACATCTTATGGATTCTTTTTTCATTATGTTATGCTCTGCCTGATAAAATGCTAACTTTGATTAAATAGGTTGACATTTGGCAGACAAGTACAAGGATCAGATAATTTTTGTTGGTTATTACATTTATTTGTATTATTTTTAAATAATGGTACAAAATAAGTTTACTTTGACATGCAAATTTGTTTTGTTTTGTGTCATTATATGGCTGAAGCTCATTGCTGCATGCTTGCTTGGTTTTCTTGTGCACAACTGACACTTCATCCCTTGCACCATGCATTCAGTCCACCATGTTGTTGATTAATTATAGGTAGACTATTCACATAGATGTTTATAGCAAAGCTGTTTGAAACAACAGGTCTCCAGACCCCGGCTGCCTGAGTAGCTTATGAGCCACCAGCACCGAGCTAAGATTTGACTTTGTGCCTTGTGGTTCATTATGCTTTCCATCACCTACAAAACACAAAGACATACAATGAATTAAAAGCCATTGAACAACTTCTAAACTGACATAATTCCTGTATCATAAAAGAAAATGTTATGATTTCTAGCAAATCTAAAAACAGTGAATTTCATAATCTCTATGTAAGAGTAAGCTATACCTGATATTTCTGTCAAGAAAGCTCTAGAGTTGCAAATACAAAGAACAATTTCAATATGTGTAATTTTTCTTTCCTTTTCAAACAAGTAGCATCTGATGAAACTAAAATAGCATTTATTTTCAGTAAATGTTCTATTTTGTGGTTTTTATCTTATAATACTCTCTCATGTGGACAAAATATCAATACCCAAAGTGTAAGGAAAAAAACAAGAGTGTGTGATGTAGAGTTACTTTTCATTGTTTTCTCAAAAAGTGATTCTAAATATTGATTATTGGTTTGAATATACCTGAATAGATACAAATATATACAATTGCTATGGTTCACAATTAAGCTCTGGCAAGATTAGCAATTAAACATTACAAATTTAAATGCATTATAGATGCAAATACAATTGTATATATATATGTGTGTGTGTATGCACATATAAATATGTATGTATCTATGTAATATAACATGGGATAGTTTTCATGTTAAAAATGGACTAATATCCCTGAATAACTGACGAAAAGACCTGGGATTTTAAGCTAAGCCTTGCACTTGTTTGGTTTACTTCCTTACTCAGCTGGTGCTCTTCCACTTGAGTTCACATATCCAGCCTGGCTTTTAGACTGTTTTTTTAGAACTTCAATCACCCTGGTCTCAGTTCGTGAGTAGCTAGGATTGTAGCTATGAGACACAAGTACATGTCAAGTTACTTAGAGGAAAGAAAAAAGAACCATCATGGAAGTATCATAGTACCTGAATTCAAATTATCCCCAGAGACATAGTGACAAAACCAGCACAGTCCTGACACAAACACAGTGAAGAACAATGGAACACAACAGAACATCCAGAAATAAGTGAAATGTATGGTGAGAACCACCTGACATTTGATAAAGGCACTAGGAATAGATGTCATTTACAGCTAAATGTAGCTAATGTGATTGAAGGCATCTTTATACCTCTTTGTGCATCTTTATGCCTCGATCCTCTAGTGGGTGTAAGGTTCTGTCTTCAGTTAATGGGCTGACAAAATGTTTTCAATTAGTTCTTTGATATTGTTTTGAATATCTAAAGTATAAATGCTTTATAAGGTTTAAACCATTGTCCTATTTCATTTTCTTAAGGATTATTTTTTCCGCGCTACTTTTAATTACCTCTAAATTGGACACTTGATTTCTCACTGGGATTACTGAGCTATTATCATAAACAGGTAGATAAAATTAGTTATTCATATGGATTGTAAAAGGGGTAACTTCTGAGCTAAACACATATAAGACTTAAATGAATGAAGCATTTGGCAATACACACATAAATATGACCAGAATGACAATTACAATGCATATTTTTTGTTATTTTTCTAACTATTGTATAAAACTGTTAGTATATCTTTTTAAATAAGATATCAGTTGTGCGATGCTACTTTTCTTATTCCTAAAATAATTAGCTTTTGTAAAGGCAAGGGGAGAATTGGACAAACTTGCACACACATAATACCACACTGTTACTAAGTAAAATTTTCTTTCAAAACACACTGAAAATTATATATTTGGAATTAAAATACAGATTTCAATTTCATTTCTTTATCATTCATTCATTCAGTCATCCATTTATTTATTGACATGGTATTGGGATTGACGTGGGGTCTCAAACATGCTACACAAGCTTCTTTCTAACTAACGCACTATCAGAAATAAAATAACTATGTTTTTATACTTCTCAAAGTCTCCTGCATTGCTTCTCCTCAATCATCCTTATTCTACAAAGTATTTCATCATAGGTTGATTTAGACTTTTTGTTGTACAATGAGATTACAATAAGAAAGTTTATGGCAGCACAGGATCATTTTATTTATAAATAATGAGCAAAAATACAATGAATAAAAAAACTCTATGAATCTATTAGCTAAAATAGGACTGTTTAGCTAGTGACACCAATTTAAATAAAACCAAAAATTTCTGACCTAAGAATGACCAATTCAATGCCTGATTTTAATGTGTCAAGGTAGAGGGTCATAGAAATACTATATACTTAGGATAAGTAAAGCCAGTTAATTAACCAGTGCTACATTATTGTCCTGTCACCTATTGGAACAGTGCATTGTAGCATGCCATGGACACATACATGCCTTTAGAATGCAATCACAAGGCAGACAATAAAGAAAATGAAAAAAGCTACCATAGAATGTTTCATTGTTGTAGAAATCATTTCAGATGATTTTTTTCTATTTGCTATTTAGGGACAACAACACACACTAGACTGACATTTTATGTCATAAAAGGTAATATATCATTTTTAGGACAGGTCAAGTTATAGTAATGATAGATTTATGGCATAGGAAGATCATTACATGAATAAAAATACAGCAGTATCTAAGGGCCTTACTCAGCTTTTCACACACCTTGAACCTTGGAGGTGACTTTGATCTTAATTCCCATCTGGAGCATCTCAGCTTACAGGCACATTTGTCATATATCATACAGAACATTTCAGCATTGGGAAATTTTGAAGAATCTTTTTTGAGAGAAACGCCTATAACGATACACCAGGGAGAGACAAGGGAGCACTTGTTCCCATGTCTCATTTCAAAGCCAAGAACATACCGAGCTTGTGGAGGAAGACACAGCAGCCCAAGACGAGGCTGGGCTGTGAGGTAATGAGTAGTTCAAGCATAATTTCCTCTGAAATACATTCAAATTCAGTGACCTGAAATCATAGAAACCAGTTACAGGGAGTAAGTTTATTTTGACTTACAGCCCTACACAAATAACATTTCTAAACGATTTAAAATAACTAATTGATTAATTCACCTTAAACATGTGCATTACACAAGCAAATCCCTCTTTCACTATTAGGTTAGGAGAAGTACAAAACTCCAAGTTGGTAAGGTAGAATGTTTTTCTTCCCGCTCACAATACTGATTTGAGAATCCAACTAAGCCACAAGGAAAACTGGTGACTGCAACGGAATCCGAGGTTTCATCTTGAGACTGGATAGTGATGAGTATATTTTTGATCCTACAGAATATAAATACCTTAGCCTTTTAGCTTGAAGCACAATGTTAAGTATATTATTGTGGAAATCCATGCATGTTCACAGCACAAATTAGTTCTGCTTATTTACATATTGTTATTATTTTGTTTCCATTGTAAAAGGCAGCCTAAATTTCTCAAATAGTTATATATATTATATATACATTTATAACAATGTAGACATATATATATATATACTGTATGTATACTTGCATTTATATACATATACACTTGTATTTATGCCTGTTCTGTGAGTAGATATGTCTGTCATAAAAAATATCTTGGGGCTAGGAAGGTGGCTCAGTGGTAGAGTGCTTGCCTTCAATAAATGAGGCCCTGGGTTCAATTCCTCAGCATCACATAAGCAGAAAAATCCGGAAGTGGCACTGTGGCTCAAGCACTAGCCTTAAGCTGAAGAGCTTGGGGACAGCACCCAGGCCCAGGTTTAGGCCCCCACAACCAACAACAACAAAAAATACTGAACATTGGTCTTATACAAAGGATCTTATTGGCATATATATAAATAAAATTATTAAGCTTATTAAATTATGAATATATTATATTTTATACCATATATATTATATAACATATATTAAAAACATATAATTAAAACAAGAGAAATAATTCTATCAAATTTTTAAAAATTACTATAAATCATTTTCTGAATCATGTCCAGGGTTGATTTTCATTATTCTTCTCTAATATCTTTGCACATGAAAAGCATTTACTCGAGTAGTATTAAAGTTGCTTGCATAAATAATATACTCTGAGTAAAATTCATTTTTTGTTTACATAAGTAATAGGAGATGAGTAAAAGGAGTATAAAGCAAAGCAGCTCTTTAATGATGGACATGGGAAGTAAGGAGCATCTGTTTCAAGAAATTCTAGTCAGTGACTCAAGAATGTAATCAGAACTACATAAGAGGAAAAGAACAGTTTATGGGATCAAACATAACTGATAGATTAACCTTTTGGGAGGTTGCATTTAGGAGTATTGTAGGTTCAGACTAAACTAGCCAGAAGTTCCCCAAAAATACATATTCACATAGGGAAGCTTGATGCAGTCTTATTGGCTTGTGATCCCAGTAATGAAAGAAAGGCTAATGTATTGGGAAATTCTTCTACTCAGGTATATCCCTAGGCCGAATCAATATCTTACATTAAAAAAATAGCCAGTGTAAAACAGGGCTGGAGCTATGGTTCAAATGGTAAAGCAGTACCCAAGCAAATGTAAGAACCTGAGATAAAATAGCAGTACCACCAAAAGAATTTTTTTCTGAAGTGTGTGTGCACTTACTCATATGTGTCTACATTTTCTTGTGTGTGCAAATGAACCCACATGTGCATATTTGGCCAAAAGGACAAATCAGAAGATGCATGACTGTAGTCTCTAGAGCCAGTACCTTGATGACCAAATATTATTATATTAGGAAAAATCTTTTGAAATGGGAGAACTCATTCATGTACTTTTCTTTACAGCAACAAAAAATACATGCCCTAAATACCAACAATGGATCTACAAACACTAGACATTTTGTCATATTATAAAATTGACATTGGAAACAACTCAATAACTTAATATAAAAATGTGTCACCATTTATTTGAAAAAAGTATTTCTATTACAATCTCTGAAGAAAAGTTTATGTGTCCTGAAATAAGTTATGTACTCTACATTTAGTGAGAGTATGTAAAATATAAATTCAGCGATTTTTAAAATTTTATTTTCTGCTATTAACATTGCATAAAACGTGATCAATTGCCCAATATATTGAGTTCTTCTAGGAATATCTTGAAACTAAAGTTTTTCAAAATACCTGAGCCAGAAGAACAGCATTTGTATATCTTCAAATGAATGTTTTACTCTATTTGGCTGATAAATAAAACATTAAAATTATAAATATTAATGGATTCCAATGGCTGTTTTGTTACAGCTATACCTAGAGTAATGTTTATATTGGGTTATAAATTGCTTAAATATGTGCAATCTCCTTTGGTGAAAACATTCAGAAGCCCTCCAGCATCCTGAACTAAATTGCATATAGTGAGCAGCTGTTTAAAACCACACCTGAACTGCATCCTTTTGTCTAGTTGTAACTTATAAGCCATTAATCAGACTTTTCATCCTGACATTCCCATTTTCTTACAGCAGCCCCTCATATTCAACATTAAAGTTTAAGTTTCTATTGAGTTGAATTTATTTTTTGGCCAATAGATGTTGAGTTCATAGCATATTATAAACAAAAAAAGATCTTATCTACCCTTGGCCAAACACCAAAAGCAGTAATACATAGAAAGCTACCTAGCTCTCATTGGAGAAAATATCCAATAACTTTGAAGCATCACCTTGGCATTTTTACAAATGCACCTATAATATCTTATAAAACCTATCCATAGTGTAAAAGTAGTCATCCTACCACATTTAACATGTACTAAAGTGTTGCACATTGTTTTAACTACAGGTTTTCAGTTGTATGATCGAGCCTGAATCTTACGTCCTATTTCCCACGCATCATGGCACTCGAGACTGGACTGGCTGTATAGGACGCTGTCATGAGATGACAGGCTAGACCAGTCATGACCTGAAAGGACCTTATTCTGCCTACCATGTGATCATCATGTGCTACCCTCTTTAGCAATTAAAGCAGATACCACCAGTTTAAAAGATTCAGAAGAGAGAACAAGCAATTATTCTAATTAGTGTCATTTCTAAGTTTCACAATTTACAACACTTACCAAAGATTCAGAAGTAAGAACATTAAAAAGTCATGTACCTTTGAAACAGCGGCATCTGGGTAAGCAGGAGGCCTTCCTCTTAGACCACATCAGTTTATAAGCTGACCCTTCAGTTTGGACAAGTCAGACGTGGGGAATGAGCCTGCTATTTAGGTGCAAAATGACTGCACAGTTGTCCTTTAGTCAAGCAGCAAGCATGCCACACGGGAACCAAAGGCTTCAAAGCAGAGCCACAGTGTTGTTGTGGTGTGACCCTGGTGCAGAGGTAGTGGAAGGGATCACTAATGGCATCGTAGTGGAAATGATCACAGTGATGATGATGTAGTGGAAGGGATCTGGGAGTGAAGTCTGAGGATGGCTGGGACCTAGACAACGTGAGGAATGGGCAGGAGACCTCCACAGCTGGGACTGTCATCAACAGAGCGAGTCACAGACTGTCCAGCCTGGTTGGCTGCAGTGGCTTTTGAGGGAACACACACCACTCTCACGGTGCAGTCTGGTCATGGGCACTAGGGAGGAAGTCCACATCCTCCTGAAGACAGTCACCGATGCTGGAACATGTTTCAAGAGAGTGAGAGCTCTGCAGTGAAATAGCACAGCACAGGGCCTTTTCCCAGACCGAAGCTGGGCCCTTGAATGCCTTTATTCACTGCAATAGTGGAAGAGATAAGGGAGCCACTGGTCATAAAAGACTTTTGCCATTGGGCTTATCATTGCTTCCAGGGCCTTGACTCGAGGTCAGAAAGGGTGAGCGAGCATGAATGGGATTTTAAACGTTCACCTTGACCCTTAGGTAAGAGTTGACTTCTGTCATGCTCCACGAGCAGATGAACATATATTTTTTTTGGGGGGTGGAATCCTGGGGCTTGAACTCAGGACCTGAGTGATGTCCCTGAGCTTCTTTTGCTCAAGGGCAGCTTCTACCACTTGAGCCACAGTGCCAATTCTGGCTTTCTCTATGTATGGGGTACTGAGGAATCAAACCCAGGGTTCTACATTAGGCAAGCTCTCTACCACTAAGCCACATCCCCAGCCCAGATGAATGTTTAATAGAATCAACTTCCAGCAATCTTTAGGTCAATACAAATGTACAAAACCCCAAGTAGTTTTCAAAGGGCTTCTGTTGGGCTAGGCTCAGGACCAGAGTCTCCAGTCTCCACCTCCTCAACATGCAGAGTGTTCAGGGGAAATGCAGTTATGCCTGCAGTCTTGCAGTCCTTGTCTTTTCTTTCAGGGGAAACAAACAAACAAACATGATTTTCCCTGACAGCCTGGTGAGATGTTTTCATCCACAGCAGCCCTTTATCCTGTATCTCTACAGGATGATGAATAAGAGTAGTGTGATACAGAGAAAAAATACTATCAGTGAAATCTGGACAGAGATACTAGTCCTGTGTCAGAAAATAAGTGTCTGTAGCTCTTGATCATGACACTGCACAAACCCTGATCTTGGATGATTAGGAAACATTAATTTATTTCTCTTTGATTACAAGTGAGAGTCTTCATATCCCCTAAAGATATTTTATGAAGTTTTCTGAGAGTTATCAGTTTATGTATTCTGAGTATTTTTCTACTATGCCAGCATTTTAAGTGATTTTATTTCTACTTTAAAGGAATTTTAATAAATTTTAAAGGAATTTTTCCCTGTGACTGGAAATACGATTTGTGTATCTTTGAAAATGAATCATCATGAATGAATTTTTCCATGTCACATATTTTGTATTTATGTAGCAACTGATCTAATTTTTTTAATGAAATGTGAACATTTTGTGACACATAGATATTCTTTCCAACTCTTAAATGTTTTTAAATATAATCATATAGTTTCTTCCATTCGTTTAAATTTTAATATTTGGTGGATTTTAATTGAATAATAACAGAAATGA
Source organism: Dipodomys ordii (assembly GCF_000151885.1). NCBI lineage: Eukaryota > Metazoa > Chordata > Mammalia > Rodentia > Heteromyidae > Dipodomys > Dipodomys ordii. The sequence continues at coordinate 12,466,973 of NW_012267237.1, read as the reverse complement.
AGTTTATTTTAGTGTAAGTTGAGTACAGGTTCCAACATTAAAGACTGTAAATTAGTTATGTACTTGTTACAAAATTATTTTTATAATAAACTATTTTCCTTACTAATTGTGTGTTTTATATTTCCATTTGATACAATCCAAATACAGTTAAGTCGGCATGAAAATTATCTTGACAATAATGAGGAAAATTTAACACATGTCCCACTATGAGTGTGTTCAGATAAAAACATTACTGACTAACAAGGCCAGTTTAGAGCCCCATATTAAAATTCTACAGGGGCCAGGTGCTGAAGACCCATGTCTGTAAATCCAAGCTACTTAGAAGGTTGAGATCTGAGGGTTGTTGTTCAAATCCAATAAGGGCAGTAAAAATCTTATCTTCAATTAACCATCAGAAAACTGGAAGTGGCACTATGACTCAAAGTGGTAAAGCACTAGCTTTCAATGAAAAAGCTCAGAGACAGTGCTCAGGCACTGAGTGTAAGCCCCATGACTGACAACAAAACTATAGGGATTATAATATGTAAGTATTTAGTAATAAAATCTTAAGGGAAAAGATGACTATCATTAAAAATTTCTTATGTAGAACACTACTTTCACTGCTGTGTTATTTGAAATTTGTATTTATTTTTCTAGTAAATAATTAAGGTCAATACCCCAAAATCAATTTCATATAGGATTAATTTCTTGATATACGCAATAAATCATTATATTTCCAAAATGCAATGGGTAATGCTTGTCTCTTGCATAGGCCTATAGAGAAAAGTATAGGTATTGACTGAGAGGAATGATGTTGGGAATATTTTAAAGAAATAAGAACACATAAACCTACTTTTACTTGAGATATCACTGATAAATTCCCATGACTTCATAAATATTAAAAGCTCTATATTGGTAAAGGAATATGACCACCTGTTTGTCAGTTATATCTATACAATAAATGTAATTGCAAACATGTAACAGGCACATGGATTAATGAAGGTAATTATTATATAATGTTTAAAAATATCTCTACATTAGATATGTATGTATCATATGTATGAAAAGAATAACAACATATATATTATTCTTATTTTTATTAACATCATTTTTACTTTTTATTTTGACTTCTGATTATGAGGGCAAGAAGGAAAAGTGTAACATTTATGTTATACAGTGTATGATTGATACCTGAGGCATTTTAACAATGAATTGGAATCTCACTTTCGGGGGTAAGTAGAACATATACAACCAGTATATATCTGACAAACTTTCACAATAATGAACACATGTGATAAAAAAAAAAACAATTGAGAATAGCATGTATTTAAAGTATCTAACCAAATCTGGAAAACATGTATAGGTATTGGAATGTCCTTACTAATTTAGGAAATGAATATAGTTATTGTATTACACACTAGCTAACTTTTCATTAAGATTGCCATTGATTCAAGGATTGAAAATACTTTATTATTCTGTACAGCAACCCACCTCTACACAGACAATTTAGGTGTCACACCACCAAATGTACCCTGAGTGTTCACTTTAAAAAGACAGAGCATGCTGGGTGTAGTGCGAATAACAGCACCTGCTGGAGAGGTTGCAATCAGGAGAATACTGAACAAAAACTTATTGAGACTCTCATCTCAACCAATAAGCCAAGTGTGAAACTGAGCACCTGTGATTCTCACCTATGCTGGATGTCAGAGGTAGTAGGACCACAGTCTGAGGCTGGCCCTGGGCAAAAATAATGTGAGACAGTAGTTGAAAAACTGCTTTGGCAAACATGGCGTTGTGCTTGGCTCACGTGGCAGAATGCGGCCTAGTGCCACCCAGAAAATCAGAGAGGGAGAGAATCCTTAATTCTTGGGTAAAGTATCACACCCTAATGTTCAAGGAAATGGCTCAACAAAAACAAGTAAAAATAACTTTTAAAGGAGCTCAAAGTGATGAAAACAAACAAGGGAAAATGAAAGAACCTTGTTTTCTTAACTCCAGAAAGTAAATAACATGAATATGTCCACCTGTGGGACTGGACACGGATTGGAGACATCAAATTCTCCCACCTTTCATTAAACTTTAATTCATAATTTGGAAAATTTAGAGACCTTCCACCAATATCCAGCCAGGAGGAGTATTCTCAGGAGAAAATGAGCTGAGTAATTCTGCTTACCTTTCTCATTTCTGACAGTAGACTAGTAGAAATATTTTACTAGAGAGAATTGGGTGAAATAAGATACAGAAAACAAAATAATGAGCCTGAAAGTTTTATGTCCAATGCCACAGTAGAATATACACCATGAATTTACCTCTTAGTGAAGATGACAATAAAGTTATATTACATATATTTTAAAGTTATTCCATAATGCTGAGGAGCACAGTCATAGAGGTCATATCAACTGTGTTTGGTTCAATGATGTCTTTTATTAACACTTTATCACATTAATAATGTTACTTTATGCACATCTATGAAATGAAAACCTAATAGTGTACAAAGTGATTTTGTTTTAATGACAGTGTGGGCAAAAGTTTAACCTACTGTGATTTTCTTCGCCATTTCTTTAACTGTTACTCATACGTGCTAGGTTTTATGATAAAATAAAATGCAAATAATGTATATGTTAAGTATTGTCAATCACACTATTTGCCTAGCCTGCTGAATTAGAGGCAGTTATGTAAATACAACAAAGCGTACAAATAGAAGGACCCTAACATTCAAAGGAGATACAGGAAATTCTAGAAAAATGTATAACCAAAGCCTGTGAACAAATACACAGCATAACAAGCCAGTAAGGACAAACATTACATGAAATAAGAAATGGAAATCCAAATGGAGTAAAATAAATGATTAGATTGTTAATTTCAGGAAACAAGTTCAGTAACGAAGAATGTAATTCCAGTATCCATAAAAAAATATTCTTAAGGAAAAGTTTATATGAACAGTGGAAAATCAAGTTTTGGGTGAGTGACTCAATTTATATGTATGCACTGCATTCTAATAAACAGGCAAAATACAGAAGATAATAAATATTTATATGTATTTTGGAAAACATAATCAATAGGAAAAGTTATACTCTAAATTGGAAAAGGAAAACATGGGCTGAATTATAGAAAAAGAATAATGTGCTACTGTCAGGAATGTTTGTTTAGAGCCATTCTTTATTTTCAAGAACTGCTGAGAAAATATAGAAATTCAAATTATATATTTAACTCAACAAAAATGCAAAACATACCTCCTAAAATATGGATGAATTAGTCACATACAAGGGTATTTTCTAGAACAAAATGTTAAGAAAATAGTGTAATATCTAAAAAAAATTAACACAAACCAAAAGATGTTAAACACTAAGGCTTTGCTTGTACATCATGGGGCTTGAACTCAAGGCCTAGGCACTGTCCCTGAGCTCTTTCGCTCAAGGCTAGCACTCTACCACTTTGAGCTACAGCTCCACTTGTGGCTGAGTAGTTAATTACAGCTCCACTTGGAGATAAGAGTCTTACTTGGATATTTCTGCCCAGGCTGGCTTTGAACCATGATCCTCAGATCTCGAGCATGCAGAGTAGTTAGGATTACAGGTATGAGCCACCAGAGCCCAACAGCACCAAAGTTTTGTCTACCCAGAAACGAACAATTATAGCATACCAATATGATCATAATCATGAATGTATGTATACACATATTTGCAGACAGAGGAGAGCAATTAAGATCAGGGCATAAAACTTGTCGCATGAGTGGAGGGAGGAGGCTCCATGGATTGATGCCCACACATCTAAGGCAAAACAATGTGACAGCCATGTGTTCTCACATTGATCACAAAATTATAATCATAGATTTTTTAAGGTTTTGATATATCCTAGGGAAGACTGTCAGATTTTCAAATAAGAAAGAAAATGATGAAATTTGATAAATGTGTGAGGCAGCAGAAAGTATATTTTCATTTAGTCATTGTCAAGAAAAAGTGGTGTTAAGAAGGGTCAGATCTTCTGACTTGACCTATTCTCCTCTTGATTAACACTAGACGATACATATTTTTCATAGTTATGGGATTACATTTTCTTTTAGTTTGTAAGGCTTCAAAATCTTGGTTGAAGCCAGATTTATCTTTCTGCTTTTTTTTCATTAAGTAGAAGAAAAATGAGAGAGGGGGTAACAAGTTCAAAAAGAAATATGCCCACTCCCTTACTTATGTAATTAACCCCTCTGTACCTCACTTTGACAATAAAATTTAAAAATAAGCAAAGATGACAATAGTTAATAGATGTGATTTTCTGTGATTTTAATAGTTTAAAGCATCATGATAGATTATTCCATAGCTGTGGTTACTAAGTTTGGTTCTATTTACTAAACCATAAAAAATATTTTTGGGAGATGATAGATCAGGATAATGGTCAGAAAATAAACTGTTATGCATGTAATAGTTCCAATTTGATTAGGACAGATTATCTTTTCACTTAATTTCTATAAGAACAGTGAGAGGTAATTAGTAACCTATTTTACAAATAGAGATTACACACACACACACACACACACACACACACACACACACACACACACTCCATGACCAAACCTGGGCCAATAGCAAGAATTAGACATTTTGTTCTTTCTACGCATATGGATATGTGAACCTTTGAGGAGTATGGACAGTATTACATAGAAATCTGGATTAAATGATCTTGTCAGTTTCTTTCCAAGGGAGATTTTATATAAGAATAGTTATAAACACAAATCAACTCCATAAGAAATAATCAAGGGAACAAAAAGACTGCAAACTAAAAGAAATAACCATAGATGACAGATTTATTGTTTGGCTGAACAAGTATAAGACAGCTAAGACACAGATAAAACAGCTCTTGATGTACTTGGTTTGGAGTTGGGAATCCGGATTATTGGCTATGTAACAATTCTCATAGTGACTTTATGGTTGCTGAGGAAATATGAGCATGAAGGGAAGGACATTGTCTTGTTCATGGAAAGCTCTTTCAATTCCTCTAAATTGAAATGTGAAAATACTGAAAATATGAAAATATAAAAATGTATCTGAAAAAAACCAGAAATGCTTATGCAAGAGACCAATTGCTTTCTCGTGCTCTTAACGTTTATCAACGATAAGTTGTCACTTAGCTGTCTGTGTACTGGTTGTCACTCTCTTCCGACACAGTGGCATGTGTGGTGCTGATTTTTGATGATGAGTAATTTCATGATATCCAGACCTCTGTATGTAGAAGTACTGTGATAAAATTTCAGATTTGAGTTTTAACAAATCTACTTTTATTTCAGGCAATTATTACTAGGTTTGAAATTCATAATACATGAGGCTTTATAATATTTGTATGAAAAGCACATCTGTACATTAATCTTGAATGTTAATATTAGGAAAGAGAGCAAACAATAAGACAATTATCTCAAGGCATAGTCTTGCACATACACAAGGAGAAATAAAACAGTTAAATGATTTCATCTGGATGTGAAACTATTAACAAAGAGAACAAAAATAATAATGTCTTGGATTAGCCCCCAAAGTTAAATTGTTCCAAAAGACCTCAGCTGAGTATTCCTGATGTTGAAGCTAATGTGATGATGCTATTTAATAAACAAAGGTTTATTCAGTTGTGCTGGTTAAAAGCCACGCTTATGCCATTGTGATGTGTGGGCTTCATCACTAAGAGATAACAAAACAGTGTGAGTGAAGTGAAAATAATTGAACAACTAAGATAATAACCAAAGTGAAATAGCCATGTGGAATTTGTGATATTTCGTCTTCATAAATTGTTATCTGAAAATACACTAATACTTAGAAATGTTATGATGGTGATATACTTTGGAAAAAAATGAAAGTAATGATAATTGAAATTCTCAAGTATTTTCATATCATGTTATTGCTTTTCAGTTCTTTTAATATGTTGCTGTCTTGCAAGTAGAAATTCAAGAAGATACCTCACAATTATTTCTGGATTCAAACCCAAATAATATTCATATCCATATCTGTATCTGTAATATTATTGAGTTTATTAGGAACAAAATAGAGTCTTCACAATAAATGAATCTGAATGAAGTCTTAGATGAAAATCTTGTCTGCACTTCTTTATTAATGTGGAACGTAGCTATTTGTCACTTTTGTCCTTTTCCAACTTCATTTCTACTTGGAAGAGGCTCAGCATTATATTTTCCTGACAGTAGAAAATAGGATGTCTGATAATAGATTCTGGGCAAAACATGAATGCTCTTCCCTTTCTCATTCTGAGAGTGACATTGTATTTCATCAGGGCGTTATAAATTTATATGTGTTTTTATATCCAGAACAGGAAACACACTTCTGTCCATATGTCATCCTTTTTGATTTTTATAAAAGGTTATAATTTTATGATGTAAAGAACTAAGTAACTTTTCATGAATATATTCTAAGATACAAGGAATTTTTTATCTCTTAGCAGCTTATACGCTATATAGCTTATATACTCTATAGTTATATGTCATTGTTATTTAAATTTCATAAATATGACTTTGATTGTTTTAAAAGTTTTAACTTGAAAAATTTCAAATCATTTACAAGTTAATCTAGAAAGCAATCCTGATCTCCCAAGTTAATCTAGAAAGCAATCCTGATCTCCCAAGTACAGCAGTAGCTGTACTTATTTATTTTCTTATTTATTTTTTAAGTCATCACAAATTTCCACTGGGATATTGCATAAAGGCAGTGAAAACACTTATCATCATTAGAGATATTAATCACTAAGCTTTACTAATTATGGCTATTAAAATTATTACGTTTTTACAGTTTATCATCATGAATTACGATTAAACTTAGCTGTCTTTCAGAATTTATAAAATTGCATGGTATTTTCTTCCTTATTTAAATAATTAATAGGAGATATTTTTATCAGTGGAGGAAACCATGTTTCTAGAATATCTAAGTTAACTAAGGTTTTTTTTTTTAGTTTATCTTCTTGAGATTTTGTCCTCTATGACTTAGGGTTGAAAGATTTATTTGGCATCAAAAGCTCCTAATAGATCATTGAAACTTATGGTAAGGGCCTGATAAATAAGTGTTTACCATAAATGTACATCATAGCACCATAAATACACCAAAGGACTTTCAGCTCTATATCCCACCATATGTCTCCATATATATCTACATCAGAATCTTAAATTAACATCTGTACACAATCTAACCATTGTCTCTCACTCTATGACTTTCTTGATGTTATGCATTTATGTTTATGTTTCTGGTATGAGGGATATAATTACACATGATGGAGAATGCTACAGAAGTATATTGGGAGAGTAATGTCATGGAATGTATTTCCAAACACACATGAACAAATATTAGCTTTCTGTACCTATGTATGTATATTAAGTAAAGGGCTAAAACACAGTAAGTTGCTGGAAGAGAACAATAATACACTGGAGCAGAAAAGCAGAAGGAGATTATGATTTTATTCTCCATGTTTATTTGTGTGCGTAATGTACAAAGTTACAAGATTAATGTAAGTGATGTTCATGGTACGTAGGGCACATATAGACATTTATTTGATGTTTAAATATTGATTTTGATATCTTTTTATACACTTTTTATTGCAAAAATATTGTGCAGAAGGGTTACAGTTACATGAGCAAGGTAATGAGTACTTTTCCTAGCAAGCATTGTTACCTCCACTTTTGTTTTTCCCCTACCATGACTTCCCTCCACCTCCACAACTACACTCCCCTTCCGTCCCCTCCCCTCACCTAAATTGTAAAGTTCAATTTTCACCGTAGTGTCTTGTGCATCTCATTGTTACAATAGGACAAATTGTATCCCTATTTAAGCATTTTGTTTTTCCCTTCCCCTCCCCAAATTAGAAAAGTGTATATAAAAGATGCAGGACACTGACATCAAATACAGTGAAAACAGGGGTTATACCATGGGGGAGGGACATACAAGGGAACAAAAACATCACATTATACATTATAAATACAATACCAATAAATAAAAATTGACTGGTGTCCCTATCTTGGGGTTCATTAAACTTAACATCATCTTATATGGTTATATGTACATAGCTTTTGACCTTTTCTAGTTGTCCTACACATGTACTAGTTATTGCAAATAAGAGAAACCATGGTA